>NC_069502.1:358889996-358979996 GCF_027579735.1 Bombina bombina
CATCTAAGATTACAGAAAATAATAAACAAAATTATCCAAAATAAAAAATGAAACCTAATCTAATACCCTTATAAAAACAAAAAAGTCACCTCAAAATAAAAACACCCTGTAATCTAACAATAAACAACCGATAGCCCTTAAAAGAGCTTTTTTAGGGCATTGCCCAAAATTTAACAGCTCTTTTACTTAAAAAAAATACTAAGTCCCTCCTAATAGTACAATCCCCCACCCACCCAAACCCCCAAAATAAAAAGACCTAGCTATAAAAAAAAAACACGAATCTAACAATGTATGAGCTGATCATGTCCACTCACACATTGTTAAATTGTCCCCTAAAGCTTAAATAATAGATTTACTTTTACGTCCCTAAATGTTTTTGTTTTCCTATCCTCCACTGAGAAAGTCCCTAACTCCATGTGTCAGGTCACCAATGATCTAGGACAGTGTTTCTCAACCAGGGTCCTCATTATAGCTGAACCAGTGCACAGGTGAAGTAATCAGCTGATCAGTAACCATGGTTACTAACATGCTCTCATCCATCAGCTGATTATTTCACATGTGCACCGGTTCAGATATAATGAAAACACGCCCTGTTCGGGGTACTTGAGGACCGTGGTTGAGAAACAATGATCTAGGAAACTCTCCTTAACTCCTAGCCACTATTTGGTGTCAGGTAGAGAGTCTCACAGGGAACAATAGTGATTCTGACAGGCTTGCTTAAAAGAGAGTTTAAAATAGGAAACAGACAGGCAAAAGATTTAAGTAGAGTACTAACAAGTAGGTATAGAATCAGCAGGCAAAAAAGGAAAGGGAAACAAATAAAGGTCAAATCCAAACCTGGCAGCAACAGTACAAAACCAGTAGGCAAACAGACGATCGGAAAGACAGGAGATATAGGTCATACACAGAAGGCAGGAAAGATTCAGCAAAAACACACACAAGACAAGCTCTATAGACGTGTAAGGACTACAGGAACAGCTGGTTTAAAATAGGCTGTGGGTGATTGCTGCTGACCTGCAGATGCAGATAGGTGGAGCCAGAGAGTTAGAAAAACAAGAGAGAGATTAGCAACAAGAAGCTTTAAGCTAAAGTCTGCAAGTGGCACACGGGTAAAGCAACAGCCCAGCAAGCTTAGGACCCAGGTTTGTCTCCAGGGTATGATTCCTCTTTAATGTACTGTATGTACAAACGTGACGATACTAAGAAAATAAGGAAGAATCAAAATAATAATGCAACATGGTAAATAGTAAAAAAGGTGAAGGATATTGTCCCAATAATGCTACAGTTATAGTATCTGAAAATATGTAGCGTAATATTATTATTTGTGGAGATGGGTAAATATGCTTTGCTATAACTAACAAATTATATTTCAATTGAATTTTATATTCCATAAGCTTTAGTTCCTTGTGATTAGGGACTAGGAATGCTGACTTCATACCCCTGGCATACATTTTTTCAGAGGAAATATTATTTTGTTTTCACTATCGCTTTCAATGTAACACCTAAATGTACCATATCAGTGAAATACTGCATCTCTAGTCTCTCTTAATGCTAGGAAAGGATTTTTCATTTTATTTCATCATACAAAACCAGTCTCACGGCTTCAGATATTTGGTACATATACTTAAGATCACATAAACTGAGAGAGATGCTGCATTCTTCTCTTTGTTTGTTGTCTTAAAAGGCAAAATGTAATTTGAAGTTCAGCGGAAGAAATAAATCATTGGTTTTGAAGTAGGACAGAGAAAGTGGTTTTATCTTTCCAACAATAATGTGGCTTAATGGAAACCTTCATTTTCAGTTTAATGTATTATAAAGAGAGGATTGCTGGCCTTACAATGCAACTGTTTTAACAAGTTACATTCCTTGCAGTGGGAGCAAGATGTTATGCCGTGGTTCAATTTTACAAAGTCTTTTTTGTTTATGTTCTGCCCTATTATATGCCCATTTTTATACCTACACTATTATTCTTGTTCGTGTGCACTCTTTTCATTATGCAATCCCAAATTATATTAAATTATTTGTTTTGATATACTGTTAGGCAAATAATAATAACAATAATGAATCAATCCCCTAGCCTTTAATTATAACAGAGATTTTAAAAAAGAGCAGCAATTTTCACATTTTATTTGGATCTCAGGTGACCAGTCATGAAAAGAGGAATTATGTACTGCAAATTGAGAAG
This sequence comes from Bombina bombina, assembly GCF_027579735.1. NCBI lineage: Eukaryota > Metazoa > Chordata > Amphibia > Anura > Bombinatoridae > Bombina > Bombina bombina. The sequence goes on from NC_069502.1 coordinate 358,892,182, forward strand.
AGCTTGAAAAAATGCTATGTGGACAAAACCTTCAGAGTGAATTAATATGTATCAGACACAAATTGCAGGCAGGTGTAGATGCCTCTCTGTAATTACAGGTCTACTGATTCAAGGTCAATAATGGCATAACCATCTCAGATGTTCAAAATCGAATTAAAGATTTCCTTTTTAGGGTTCTTGAACTCATTGTTCAGAGATGTTCATTGAATTTTGCATGTTTCTGAATTCATGAGGGACTGAATACTAAGTAAAGGTCACACACGTTATTGATGCATGTTTACAATTATTATATTTTAAGAAACCAACTAGTTTTTGGATAGCTTAGCAATTCATACACAATTAGCAGATGCTACAAACTGAAAGCAAAATGTGCTGCTAAATAAAATCCAATAGTTACAGAAGTATCATTAACGAGATATCCAAAAGGAAATATCATTGGTACATTTCAAATGCCCTCAAAGACATTTCCCTATGTGTTTTACATTAATTATAAAATCCAAGACATTTTGAGCATGGATAAAGATTCTAAACACAAACTAATTAGTTATACATTTTGGTACCTTATTAGCAGACAAATGCATTATTTTACCAGAAAAAAAAACATCAAATAACCACAAATGTTACAAAGACAATGAGAAAATGTTATGATATTTATACCTTGCAGGCAAGATGCAATAAACTACAATAAATATCAAGCATTTGTTTTGTAATTAAATTGTCCTTATGGTCCTTAAATAACAGCATGAAATACATCGACACACACACACTAATACTTTATAGTTGGTTTTGTCCTTCTCCTCACTGGCTCATAAAGACAAATGTTTCTGTTTTACTGGCAGCGAAAAACAAGTCTTTTCAAGTATGACAAGAAAACATTGTCCTACATTCCATAAAATCCATTCATGAGCATTGTGAAGATTATAGAATTGATAAAGATCTGCTACTGTGTGCTAAGGGTTATTTCTCATTGTATTCAATAAAGCAGCACCTATATTGTTGCTGTTCACCCTTTCGTTGCATAGGACGAGTTTCACTGTGAGAGATAACGACATCACAAAAATATCTTCAAAACTTAACAGAACCAACAAGTTAATAAATTACATCCATGCTAACATATAAAAAGAAGACAAACTGATAAAAAAGAAAGAATGAAAAACATAAAAACAAACTAGACACGAATTACGCATGCTTGATGTCAGTGTAGATGAAAAATTCTAACCATGTCCCCAGAACTTCCTGGAACCGCCAGAGTCTGCTCCTCATTCATGTCTGCCAGGTCCCCAGGGTCTATTCAGCAAGACTACATTACTATAGCAAAACTGACTTGTGAACATTTTACAATTACACACAATTAAATAAACTATTTTGCAAGTGTGTTTTCTGCATTGCTAGCTGTTCACGTTTGGTGTGTAAGATATCATGTATTGGGCACTTTATGCATCTATAGATATTACTGGCAAGAACAGCCACTAACAAAGTCGGAAAATACAGGTGAAGAGATGCTTAATAATTTTGCCTTTACAATGAGGCCCTTCAACGACCTTAGTGTTTAGGAAGCTGGGCCACTGATTTATTCAGAATTCATTTTAAAGGGGCATTATAATGCTAAAATTACATGCTCTAATTCTTTAATTAATAATGGGCTAGATTACAAGTGGAGCTCAAAAATATTAGTGCTATTGAACGCTAAAACTGCTCATATTAAATCAATAATGGTCCTATTTTTGCACTCATAATACAAGTTGAAAGTAGAACGCTAGTGCATGAGTGTGATAACATCTAGAGGTTTAATGGCGCAGCCGCACTAACTCCCTTTCCTCATAGACTTGGGGGCATGCTACTAAAGGCTGTTTTGGCTTTTGATCATGCTCTATCCTGATGTTATGCTATGACAACTGTGCTAAAGCCGAAGGTGCGTTAAGAAATACTTCAAATAGCTTTCTTCTTCACTTAGAAGAAAATGTTGTTTTTTTTTATTATATCTTTTTATGTGACAACACTGAAGAAATAACACTTTGCAATAATGTAAAGTAGTGAGTGTACAGCCTGTATAACAGTGTCAATTTGCTGTCCCCTCAAAATAACTCAACACACAGCCATTAATGTCTAAACCATTGGCAACAAAAGTGAGTACACCCCATAGTAGAAATGTCCAAATTGGGCCCAAAATGTCAATATTTTGTGTGGCCACTATTATTTTCCAGCACTGCCTTAACCCTCTTGAGCATGGAGTTCACTAAAGCTTCACAGGTTGCCACTGGAGTCCTCTTCCACTCCTCCATGATGACATCATAGAGCTGGTTGATGTAAGAGACCTTGCATTCCCCCACCTTCCGCTTGAGGATGCCCCACAGATGCTCAATAGGGTTTAGGTCTGGAGACATGCTTGGCCAGTCCATCACCTTTACCCTCAGCTTCTTTAGCAAGGCAGTGGTCATCTTGGAGGTGTGTTTGGGGTTGTTATCATGTTGGAATACTGCCCTGCGGCCCAGTCTCCGAAAGGGAGAGGATCATGCTCTGCTTTCAGTATGTCACAGCATTCATGGTTTCCTCAAGGAACTGTAGCTTCCCAGTGCTGGCAGCACTCATGCAGGCCCAGACCATGACACTCCCACCACCATGCTTGACTGTAAGCAAGACACACTTGTCTTTGTACTCCTCACCTGGTTGCCGCCACACACGCTTGACACCATCTGAACCAAATAAGTGTATCTTGGTCTCATCGGACCACAGGACATGGTTCCAGTAATCCATGTCCTTAGTCTGCTTGTCTTCAGAAAACTGTTTGTGGACTTTCTTGTGCATCATCTTTAGAAGAGGCTTCCTTCTGGGATGACAGCCATGTAGACCAATTTGATGCAGTGTAAGGCGTATGGTCTGAACACTGACAGGTTGACCTCCCAACCCTTCAACCTCTGCAGCAATGCTGGCAGCACTCATACGTCTATTTCACAAAGACAACCTCTGGATATGACGCTGAGCATGTGCACTCAACTTCTTTGGTCGAACATGGCGAGGCCTGCTCTGAGTAGAACCTGTCCTGTGAAACCGCTGTATGGTCTTGCCCACCATGCTGCAGCTCAGTTTCAGGGTCTTGGCAATCCTTCTTACACAGTACATGTTGGCATTCATGGTTTCCTCAATGAACTGTAGCTTCCCAGTGCTGGCAGCACTCATGCAGGCCCAGACCATGACACTCCCACCACCATGCTTGACTGTAAGCAAGACACACTTGTCTTTGTACTCCTCACCTGGTTGCCGCCACACACGCTTGACACCATCTGAACCAAATAAGTGTATCTTGGTCTCATCGGACCACAGGACATGGTTCCAGTAATCCATGTCCTTAGTCTGCTTGTCTTCAGAAAACTGTTTGTGGACTTTCTTGTGCATCATCTTTAGAAGAGGCTTCCTTCGGGGATGACAGCCATGTAGACCAATTTGATGCAGTGTAAGGCGTATGATCTGATCACTGACAGGCTGACCTCCCACCCCTTCAACCTCTGCAGCAATGCTGGCAGCACTCATACGTCTATTTCACAAAGACAACCTCTGGATATGACACTAAGCATGTGCACTCAACTTCTTTGGTCGACCATGGCGAGGCCTGCTCTGAGTAGAACCTGTCCTGTGAAACCACTGTATGGTCTTGCTCACCATGCTGCAGCTCAGTTTGAGGGTCTTGGCAATCCTTCTTATAGCCTAGGCCATCTTTATGTAGAGAGACAGACACTTGCCTAAATAATTGCTTTTGCAGAAGGGTTTTTTCCCCTACTTTTTGGGGATTTGTTCATTTGTATTGGAGTGCACGTGAAACTTAACCCTTTACCTGGATGTCAATAGGTTGGACTTTTGGGACGTTGCACAAGCAATTGAACACAGCTTTGTAATTGGGGTTGTGCTGATTCTTAGTATTAAGGCACAATATGAACAGTATGCTACATTCACCATGTGTTTGCGGACATTTTAAGGCTGGTCTGCAAGCCTGAATTTGCACTGTTATAATCATGCACTGACTTTACATTGAGAAAAGCATTTGGTTGACATGACATGAAAATAACTTTTCTTAGAGGAAATGTTTGTCTTTAAGGACACTTATACAATATCATATGGGATAACAGTATATAAACCAAGGATTTTTATAGATTGTGACATTATACTACTCTTAAAGCTAATACTTACTGGTATTGTTTGGATAAGAACCAGGATTGATGCTCATTGTTGTATATTCCACATTGTGTGGTGGTACTAATCAGAGGTCTTACTTAGTATTATTTGAAACCTCTATATTGGGCAATGTATAAGCCACTGAATGCATGGCTTTAAAACAGACAGCTTCATTATGACTATGTACTGAATTTTATTGTGATTGGTCCTATCTATTATCATTATTTTTTCTATCAAGTGTAGGTTGAGATTAGCATATTCTAGAACTGTGTAAGGAGACATATATTGACAAGCTACCTCCATACCTCACACACATAGAATTGTGTTTATTGATTCAATCATTTACTAACTGTATTAGATCAGTGCTTGACTATATATACGGCTAGATTTAGAGTTTGGCTTTAGCCGTCAAAACCAGCGTTAGAAGCTCCTAACGCTGGTTTTGGGCTACCGCTGGTATTTAGAGTCAGTCAGGAAAGGGTCTAACGCTCACTTTCCAGCCGCGACTTTTCCATACCGCAGATCCCCCTACACTATTTGCATATCCTATCTTTTCAATGGGATCTTTCTAACGCTGGTATTTAGAGTCTTGGCTGAAGTGAGCATTAGAAATCTAACGACAAAACTCCAGCCGCAGAAAAAAGTCAGTAGTTAAGAGCTTTCTGGGCTAACGCCGGTTCATAAAGCTCCTAACTACTGTGCTCTAAATTACACTAACACCCATAAACTACCTATGTACCCCTAAACCGAGGTCCCCCCACATCGCCGCCACTCTATTAAAAACCCCTAATCTGCCGACCGCACACCGCCACCACCTACGTTATCCCTATGTACCCCTAATCTGCTGCCCCTAACACCGCCGACCCCTATATTATATTTATTAACCCCTAATCTGCCGCCCCCAACGTCGCCTCCACCTACCTACAATTATTAACCCCTAATCTGCCGACCGGACCTCACCGCTACTATAATAAAGTTATTAACCTCTAATCCGCCTCACTCCCGCCTCAATAACCCTATAATAAATAGTATTAACCCCTAATCTGCCCTCCCTAACATCGCCGACACTTAACTTCAAGTATTTACCCCTAATCTGCCGACCGGACCTCACCGCTACTCTATTAAATTTATTAACCCCTAAAGCTAAGTCTAACCCTAACAATAACACCCCCCCTAAATTAAATATAATTTAAATCTAACGAAATAAATTAACTCTTATTAAATAAATTATTCCTATTTAAAGCTAAATACTTACCTGTAAAATAAACCCTAATATAGCTACAATATAAATTATAATTATATTGTAGCTATTTTAGGATTTATATTTATTTTACAGGCAACTTTGTATTTATTTTAACCAGGTACAATAGCTATTAAATAGTTATTAACTATTTAATAGTTACCTAGTTAAAATAATTACAAAATTACCTGTAAAATAAATCCTAACCTAAGTTACAATTAAACCTAACACTACACTATCAATAAATTAATTAAATAAAATACCTACAATTATCTACAAATAAACCTAACACTAAGCCCCTGAAGATCATCCTACCTTGAGTTGTCTTCAGCCAGCCGACCACCGATGGAACCGAAGAGGAGATCCGAAGCGGCAGAAGTGATCCTCCAAGGGGCGCTGAGGAAGTCTTCCATCCGATGAATTCATCATCCAGGCGGCGCTGAAGAAATCTTCCATCCGGCGATGTCATCTTCCAAGTGGCGCTGAAGAAGTCTTCCATCTGGGCGATGTCATCTTCCAAGCGGGGTCTTCAATCTTCTTCTTCAGGATCCATCTTCATTCCGCCGACGCGGAACATCCTTCTTCCCCGACGGACTACCGACGAATGAAGGCTCCTTTAAGGGACGTCATCCAAGATGGCGTCCCTCGAATTCCGATTGGCTGATAGGATTCTATTAGCCAATCGGAATTAAGGTAGGAAAAATCTGATTGGCTGATTGAATCAGCCAATCAGATTCAAGTTCAATCCGATTGGCTGATCCAATCAGCCAATCAGATTTAGCTTGCATTCTATTGGCTGATCGGAACTTTAGTTAGTTTATGTAATTGTATTTAATTGTAGTTATTTGTAGTTAATTTATTTAATTAATTTAATGATAGTGTCGTGTTAGGTTTAATTGTAACTTAGGTTAGGATTTATTTTACAGGTAATTTTGTATTTCTTTTAGCTAGGTAGTTATTAAATAGTTAATAACTATTTAATAACTATTCTAACTAGCTAAAATAAATACCAAGTTACCTGTAAAATAAATATAAATCCTAAAATAGCTACAATGTAATAATTAATTACATTGTAGCTATCTTAGGGTTTATTTTACAGGTAAGTATTTAGTTTTAAATAGAAATAATTTATTAAAGTATAGTGTAGTGTTAGGTGTAATTGTAACTTAGGTTAGTTTTTATTTTACAGGTAAATTTCTCTTTATTTTAGCTAGGTAGCTATTAAATAGTTAATAACTATTTAATAGCTATTGTACCTAGTTAAAATAAATTGAAAGTTGCCTGTAAAATAAAAATAAATCCTAAAATAGCTACAATATAATTATTATTTATATTGTAGCTATATTAGGGTTTATTTTACAGGTAAGTATTTAGCTTTAAATAGGAATAATTTATTTAATAAGAGTTAATTTATTTCGTTAGATTTAAATTATATTTAAATTAGGGGGGTGTTAGTGTTAAGGTTAGACTTAGCTTTAGGGGTTAATACATTTATTAGAGTAGCGGTGAGGTCCGGTCGGGATATTAGGGGTTAATACTTGAAGTTAGGTGTCGGTGATGTTAGGGAGGGCAGATTAGGGGTTAATACTATTTATTATAGGGTTATTGAGGCGGGATTGAGGCGGATTAGGGGTTAATAACTTTATTATAGTAACGGTGAGGTCCGGTCGGCAGATTAGGGGTTAATAAGTGTAGGTAGGTGGAGGCGACGTTGGGGGCGGCAGATTAGGGGTTAATAAATATAATATAGGGTCGGCGGTGTTAGGGGCAGCAGATTAGGGGTTCATAGGGATAACGTAGGTTGCGGCGGTGTACGGAGCGGCAGATTAGGGGTTAAAAAAAATATGCAGGGGGCAGCAGATTAGGGGTTAATAAGTGTAAGGCTAGGGGTGTTTAGACTCGGGGTACATGTTAGGGTGTTAGGTGCAGACTTATGAAGTGTTTCCCCATAGGAAACAATGGGGCTGCGTTAGGAGCTGAACGCTGCTTTTTTGCAGGTGTTAGGTTTTTTTTCAGCTCAAACGGCCCCATTGTTTTCTATGGGGGAATCGTGCACGAGCACGTTTTTGAAGCTGGCCGCGTCCGTAAGCACCGCTGGTATTGAGAGTTGCAGTGGCGGTAAATATGCTATACGCTCCCTTGTTGGAGCCTAACGCAGTCCTTCTGTGAACTCTAAATACCAGCGGTATTTAAAAGGTGCAGGGAAAAAAAAGCCAGCGATAGATACGCGGGTCGTTACCGATAAAACTCTAAGGCCTAGATTTGGAGTTTGGCGGTAGCCGTGAAAACCAGCGTTAGAGGCTCCTAACGCTGGTTTTAGGCTACCGCCGGTATTTGGAGTCAGTCAAAAAAGGGTCTAATGCTCACTTTTCAGCCGCGACTTTTCCATACCGCAGATCCCCTTACGTCAATTGCGTATCCTATCTTTTCAATGGGATTTTTCTAACTCCGGTATTTAGAGTCGTGTCTGAAGTGAGCGTTAGAAATCTAACGACAAAACTCCAGCCGCAGAAAAAAGTCAGTAGTTAAGAGCTTTCTGGGCTAACGCCGGTTCATAAAGCTCTTAACTACTGTACTCTAAAGTACACTAACACCCATAAACTACCTATGTACCCCTAAACCTAGGTCCCCCCACATCGCCGCCACTCGATTAATTTTTTTTAACCCCTAATCTCCAGACCGCCACCTACGTTATACTTATGTACCCCTAATCTGCTGCCCCTAACACCGCCGACCCCTATATTATATTTATTAACCACTAACCTGCCCCCCACAACGTCGCAGCCAGCTACCTACAATAATCACCCCTAATCTGCCGACCGCAAAGCGCCGCCACCTACATTATAGCTATGTACCCCTAATCTGCTGCCCCTAACACCGCCGACCCCTATATTATATTTATTAACCCCTAATCTGCCCCCCTCAACGTCGCCTCCACCTGCCTACACTTATTAACCCCTAATCTGCCGAGCGGACCGCACCGCTATTATTATAAAGTTATTAACCCCTAATCCGCCTCACTAACCCTATAATAAATAGTATTAACCCCTAATCTGCCCTCCCTAACATCGCCGACACCTAACTTCAATTATTAACCCCTAATCTGCCGACTGGAGCTCACCGCTATTCTAATAAATGTATTAACCCCTAAAGCTAAGTCTAACCCTAACACTAACACCCCCCTAAATTAAATATAATTTTAATCTAACGAAATTAATTAACTCTTATTAAATAAATTATTCCTATTTAAAGCTAAATACTTACCTATAAAATAAATCCTAATATAGCTACAATATAAATTAAAATTATATTATAGCTATTTTAGGATTAATATTTATTTTACAGGGGGGGCACCCGGGCGGCGGCCATCTTACAGGTCGCACTGAGCTTCAGCTCCACAAGCTTTCTCCACTGTTAGCCTGTTCACCATTACATCTTCCTTAATACCCTACTTACAATAGTGGGGGAGCCTGCCTGAAGAGGTCGACATTCAAGATATAGGGTTTTGGATGACGACTGGGCCTCACAGCCCTCAGTACCTGACTTTTCATTTGAGGCCTTCCCCTACACTAGAAGCCTCAGCCTGCCCCCACAACTAGCTGTGCAGAGAGTGCGCAGTTTTCAGATTGAAGAACACCTCAGACTTTGAATTCTCCGTACAAGCCAACTTACTTTGTAGCCCTTATCTACTAGGCATTACACACTATATTCAGAACATGGAGGATACCTATTTGATCTCGCAGTTGCAAGCACTACTCCAGGAGCATGTACAGAGACTGGAGGAGAGATTGGCAGCTCCCTTATCCGCTGCTCAGCAAGACCAGAGGCTAGCGAGTACTTTGGTTCCTGACATTAATCGAGACTCAGCTGACAACTATGATCCTTCTACAATACTGAAAGAAGCTAGCCGGGTTGTGGGCGGATTGGACGTCCTGCACATAGAAGCAGTCATTTCCCCTGAATGGCAAGGCCCCGGCAACCTAACCAGTGTTGTGGGAGAAGCAGCTGAGTGCCAAAACACCATGATCCAGCACTACCCTACCCTAAACTCTGATGCCGGAATGGCTGAACCAGACGCAGAGTTGCGGCAATGACAGGGCAAGAGCTGCGCAAGTGAGAGTCAGAGCCATCAGGCCTATAGCGCAGCAGTTGAGAGATCCGGTCTTACTTTTGAGAGACATCTGTTGCCAGTGTCTGTTTCCCTGCCGCCTGACGCAGTATTCCTGGACCCTGCAGCGAGCATCACCCGGCTGGGACGCTTACTTGAGCTTGATGAGAAGGTGCTCAGAATGCAGCTATACCGGTTGGTAGTAGACTCACTAACACCACTTGGTGCTGACCCCCCTCTCAGCTGTGGGACCCGGACTGGTTCACGGGGCAGTGTAAAAACATATAAGACTGGCGTGGGCTAAATTGGGAGACAGTATTGCTGTTTACATGCGGGGTATATGATTACTCATTCTTTAGCAGGTTTTGTTTGTCCCTGTCGCAATGCTTTGTTTAAGCGCTAACAGTTATATTTCCTTAAAGTACTAAGTTTAATTGTTTTGGCTCAAGCATGACTGTATAAGACAGTGTTATTTGCTCCATAGAGATTGTATATGTGTATTTATTCCTATCTGCCATACTATTGCCCACTCTATATTGAGGGTAACTGGGGATTCATTCTAGCCCAAATCTTGCTTAATACCAGCTATATAACCTTATACAGCTTTAACCGATGCACATATCAGCCCCTCTTAAGAATGTATTTATGGTCACTTACTCTCACACAACAGAAAAACTGAGGTGTGTCGCTATTTAACTGTATGGTATATCTAACATTCCTAGGTTGAGAGATCCCTAAATTTTACCGTTAATTCCTACGTCTTTCTAGGTGGTACAAGAGAGACCACAATTAATTGCTAAGGGTAAATGTTTGATTATTATTTAGTTGTGCTTCTATGGGATTCTAACTGTATATTATATAGAAAAAGTGAGGTTTTGGACATATTATCTGTGACTATTGTACATTATGAAGCATTTGTATAACTCCTTTAATGTCACCGTAACCATATTATGATTGTATGCTTTCAACCTCAATAAAAATTTATTAAATATAATATTTATTTTACAGGTAACTTTGTATTTATTTTAACCAGGTACAATAGCTATTAAATAGTTAAGAACTATTTAATAGCTAAAATAGTTAAAATAATTACAAATTTACCTGTAAAATAAATCCTAACCTAAGTTACAATTAAACCCTACACTATCAATAAATAAATTAAATACAATTCCTACAAATAAATACAATGAAATAAACTAACTAAAGTACAAAAAATAAAAAATAACTAAGTTACAAAAAATAAAAAAAATATTTACAAACATTAGAAATATATTACAACAATTTTAAACTAATTACACCTACTCTAAGCCCCCTAATAAAATAACAAAGCCCCCCAAAATAAAAAAATGCCCTACCCTATTCTAAATTACTAAAGTTCAAAGCTCTTTTACCTTACCAGCCCTGAACAGGGCCCTTTGCGGGGCATGCCCCAAGAAGTTCAGCTCTTTTGCCTGTAAAAAAAAACATACAATCCCCCCCCCAACATTACAACCCACCACCCACATACCCCTAATCTAACCCAAACCCCTCTTAAATAAACCTAACACTAAGCCCCTGAAGATCTCCCTACCTTGAGTCGTCTTCACCCAGCCGAGCCAAATTCTTCATCCAAGCGGAGCAAGAAGAGGTCTTCCATCCGATTGAAGTCTTCATCCAAGAGGCATCTTCTATTGTCATCCATCCGGAGCGGAGCGGCAGCATCCTGAAGACCTCCGACGCGGAACATCCATCCTGGCCGACGACTGAACGACGAATGACGGTTCCTTTAAATGACGTCATCCAAGATGGCGTCCCTCGAATTCCGATTGGCTGATAGGATTCTATCAGCCAATCGGAATTAAGGTAGGAATATTCTGATTGGCTGATAGAATCAGCCAATCAGAATCAAGTTCAATCCGATTGGCTGATTGGATCAGCCAATCGGATTGAACTTGATTCTGATTGGCTGATTCCATCAGCCAATCAGAATTTTCCTACCTTAATTCCGATTGGCTGATAGAATCCTATCAGCCAATCGGAATTCGAGGGACGCCATCTTGGATGACGTCATTTAAAGGAACCGTCATTCGTCGTTCAGTCATCGGCCAGGATGGATGTTCCGCGTCGGAGGTCTTCAGGATGCTGCCGCTCCACTCCGGATGGATGACGATAGAAGATGCCTCTTGGATGAAGACTTCAATCGGATGGAAGACCTCTTCTTGCTGGGACGCCATCTTGGATTTATTTAAAGGAACCGTCATTCGTCGTTCACTCGGATGGAAGACCTCTTCTTGCTGGGACGCCATCTTGGATTTATTTAAAGGAACCGTCATTCGTCGTTCAGTCGTCGGCCAGGATGGATGTTCCGCGTCGGAGGTCTTCAGGATGCTGCCGCTCCGCTCCGGATGGATGACGATAGAAGATGCCTCTTGGATGAAGACTTCAATCGGATGGAAGACCTCTTCTTGCTGGGACGCCATCTTGGATTTATTTAAAGGAACCGTCATTCGTCGTTCAATCGGATGGAAGACCTCTTCTTGCTGGGACGCCATCTTGGATTTATTTAAAGGAACCGTCATTCGTCGTTCAGTCGTCGGCCAGGATGGATGTTCCGCTCCGGATGGATGACGATAGAAGATGCCTCTTGGATGAAGACTTCAATCGGATGGAAGACCTCTTCTTGCTGGGACGCCATCTTGGATTTATTTAAAGGAACCGTCATTCGTTGTTCAATCGGATGGAAGACCTCTTCTTGCTGGGACGCCATCTTGGATTTATTTAAAGGAACCGTCATTCGTCGTTCAGACGTCGGCCAGGATGGATGTTCCGCGTCGGAGGTCTTCAGGATGCTGCCGCTCCGCTCCGGATGGATGACGATAGAAGATGCCTCTTGGATGAAGACTTCAATCGGATGGAAGACCTCTTCTTGCTCCGCTTGGATAACGAATTTGGCTTGGCTGGGTGAAGACGACTCAAGGTAGGGAGATCTTCAGGGGCTTAGTGTTAGGTTTATTTAAGGGGGGTTTGGGTTAGATTAGGGGTATGTGGGTGGTGAGTTGTAATGTTGGGGGGGGTATTGTATGTTTGTTTTTACAGGCAAAAGAGCTGAACTTCTTGGGGCATGCCCCGCAAAGGGCCCTGTTCAGGGCTGGTAAGGTAAAAGAGCTTTGAACTTTAGTAATTTAGAATAGGGTAGGGCATTTTTTTATTTTGGGGGGCTTTGTTATTTTATTAGGGGGCTTAAAGTAGGTGTAATTAGTTTAAAATTGTTGTAATATATTTCTAATGTTTGTAAATATTTTTTTATTTTTTGTAACTTAGTTCTTTTTTATTTTTTGTACTTTAGTTAGTTTATTTCATTGTATTTATTTGTAGGAATTGTATTTAATTTATTTATTGATAGTGTAGTGTTAGGTTTAATTGTAGATAATTATAGGTATTTAATTTAATTAATTTATTGATAGTGTAGTGTTAGGTTTAATTGTAACTTAGGTTAGGATTTATTTTACAGGTAAATTTGTAATTATTTTAACTATTTTAGCTATTAAATAGTTCTTAACTATTTAATAGCTATTGTACCTGGTTAAGTTAAGTTACCTGTAAAATAAATATTAATCCTAAAATAGCTATAATATAATTTTAATTTATATTGTAGCTATATTAGGATTTATTTTACAGGTAAGTATTTAGCTTTAAATAGGAATAATTTATTTAATAAGAGTTAATTAATTTCGTTAGATTAAAATTATATTTAATGTAGGGGGGTGTTAGTGTTAGGGTTAGACTTAGCTTTAGGGGTTAATACATTTATTAGAATAGCGGTGAGCTCCAGTCGGCAGATTAGGGGTTAATAATTGAAGTTAGGTGTCGGCGATGTTAGGGAGGGCAGATTAGGGTTTAATACTATTTATTATAGGGTTAGTGAGGCGGATTAGGGGTTAATAACTTTATAATAATAGCGGTGCGGTCCGCTTGGCAGATTAGGGGTTAATAAGTGTAGGCAGGTGGAGGCGACGTTGTGGGGGGCAGATTAGGGGTTAATAAATATAATATAGGGGTCGGCGGTGTTAGGGGCAGCAGATTAGGGGTACATAGGTATAATGTAAGTAGCGGCGGTTTACGGAGCGGCAGATTAGGGGTTAAAAATAATATGCAGGGGTCAGCGATAGCGGGGCGGCAGATTAGGGGTTAATAAGTGTAAGGTTAGGGGTGTTTAGACTCGGGGTACATGTTAGGGTGTTAGGTGCAGACGTAGGAAGTGTTTCCCCATAGCAAACAATGGGGCTGCGTTAGGAGCTGAACGCGGCTTTTTTGCAGGTGTTAGGTTTTTTTTCAGCTCAAACAGCCCCATTGTTTCCTATGGGGGAATCGTGCACGAGCACGTTTTTGAGGCTGGCCTCGTCCGTAAGCAACTCTGGTATCGAGAGTTGCAGTTGCGTTAAATATGCTCTACGCTCCTTTTTTGGAGCCTAACGCTGACATTCTATGGACTCTCAATACCAGAGTTATTTTAAAGGTGCGGCCAGAAAAAAGCCAGCGTTAGCTACGCGGGTCGTTACCGACAAAACTCTAAATCTAGCCGTTAATCTAGCCGATAGTTTTTTAGGGATTTATTTTTCTGGAGTATAACATTATGCATCCACTTCACAGGAAATAGTGTGAGGATAGGAGGCAAATATGGAAGTGGTAGTCATGAATTTATTGGGGTCCTTTTACTCTTTAAAAACATTTCAGGAAAGGGACAATAGCACACAAGACCTGGAAGAGGTCTTTTGCTCAGATTGATTCAAATTCACGTTAGCAAAACTGTTTGAAGAGATGGAATTTTTACTCTTAAAGCAAAATAAACTGAGATGGGATATAATGACACTAAACAAATACCATGAGTTAAAGTTTATACCCATGGGCCTTAGGCTCAATAAATTCCCTACCTTTGAAACAGATGATCGTGAATTCATCAATGAATGGAATATAATCTTTTCAAAATGTTCACTACGCCTTATGTTGCTTTTAGTAAATTACAAAACAAAAGCCCTAAATGTGATAGACCAACACATAGAGACACTAAAAGTAGAATTGTATTTGAGGAGAAATGCACTTGAATATCCAAAATACGATTGTATTCTACAAAAGACTCTAGCAGAAACCAAAACACTCCTAATTGAAACAAAACACAGTAAATATCTTAGGGACCAATCCGATTACGATAACAATAGGATTTTTGTCTGGAACAGGAAGGATAGGTTGGAAGGCCGTAGAGCCTATAATAGGTCACGGGGAAGAGGCAGGGGCAGAGGTTTTAATAATAGAAGCAACAGGGATAATGTGTATTTGGACTATAAAGAAAAGGATTCTGGCAAGAGTAAAAAAGTCCAGTTTTCAGAGACTGAAGCAGAATCTTACGATGATAGCTCAGCGTCAGGCGAGGAGGATAATGTGAAGACACCTAACCCTAATATAACAACAGTAGCTGACCAATTGGTGGTGAGACCTAAAACTTCTAGCATAGTTGCACCCTCCATCCTCAAAAAACAACATCAGGGGAGATCAAATTATACCCCTGATGATGCACTCATTGGAGGTCAGTCCAATACTGGAAATGTTGCCACAATTGGTTATGACGACAGACAGAGTTTGGAACAGGTTTTTTCCCTCCCTCACAAAAAACAGAAGGGGGGGAAGAGGAAGGGGAGGACAAACAGGTTATCAGGGGCAGAATCGCCAATCAACCAGAAGAGGGAGGTCCGGGAGCAAATACCAATAACCACCAATACTAATGTCATTAACTTATCTGACTATAATTTGTCGGACATAGAAATTAGTGTATTAAATTTGGGTTTGGGTTTTGTACCCTCACAAAAGTTTAACTTATTTAACACCTTAATAGATGTTAACAAATTAATCAGAGGATTAGCAGTACGAAAGTTTTTTTTACAATAAAGTAACTGAGGAATTGGATTATTCCACTCACAGTAAAGACCCTAGACAGAATATCATAGATGAACTCCCCTTCAGTGAGGGATGTGATGTAACGATAATGGAAGCATTATTCCAGGAAGGGGTCACAGATGAATACCCACAAGTGTGTAAAACACCAAAATTCAAGGAAACTTCTAAATTTTACCCTATACAGTATAGAGGGAGCTCACTAGAGAGTTTTCAGGCAAGGATTGAGAGAGATCTTACATTACTCCACCAGACCTCCCCTATGAATCAGTACAATCTAAATTTGGAAGAAAGGGAAGCATTAAAAAAGCTCCAGACTAATGAACAATTAGTCATTAGAAATGAAGACAAGGGGGGCTCAGTGGTAGTAATGTCTAGATCACAATTCATTGAGGAAGCAGAGAGACAGTTACTTGATGTTAGGTACTACCAGACATTGAGTGGAGATCCAACAGCGAAATACAAGTGAGAACTTGCCCATATTCTAGATGATGGTAGAGGATTGGGCATTCTAGATGAGTCTACCTGTGACTTCCTACTGATAGATAACCCGGCGACACCTGTTTTTAACCATCTTCCCAAAGTTCATAAATCCCTGGAGGGGGTCACAGGTAGACCCATTGTAAGTGGCATAGGGTCACTTTTGGAAAGGGTATCACAGTGATTGGACAGTATCCTATAGCCCTTGGTAGGGAGTTTAACTAATTTTTTACAGGACACTACCCATGTACTAAACCTGATGGAAAAATTGGATTGGGAGAAATCAGATATGTGGCTTACAATAGACGTCAGGGCCCTTTATACTTCAATACCACACAATAAGGGCCTATTGGCCATAGAATTTTTCCTACGAAGGAACACTGGTTATTCTGACAAGTTTGTTGAGTATGTGTTGAGGATTGTTGGGTACCTCTTAACGCATAATTATTTCACCTTTGAGGGGGTTTTCTATCTCCAGAGATGCGGGACAGCTATGGGGCGCAAAGTTTGCGCCCTCTTTCGCCAACCTCTATATGAGGTGGTGGGAGCTGTCATGCATCTATGGGGATGGGAACCCCTTCAGGAGAAATATACAATTTTACAGAAGGTATATTGATGATCTGCTCCTGGTGTGGAGAGGTACTGAAGAGAATGTGAAGAGTTTCGTAAAATGGTTGAACAATAACGACATGGGGTTGGAGTTCACTTTTGAACTCAATAGGTCGAAGATCAATTTTCTTGATCTAACCCTGAAAGGGATACCCAATGCCGGGATTGAAACCGAAGTTTACAGAAAACCAATTACTGGTAACACGCTTCTCCACGCCAGGAGCAGTCATCCAAAGCAGGTTTTCAGGTCAGTCACCAAGGGACAATTTACAAGATTGAAAAGAAATTGCAGCAATGCAAAACAATATGAGGCACATGCAGATCAATTGTCCGACCGTCTGAGGACCAGAGGTTATAAATCCCAAGACATCACCAAGGCCAGAAATGAAGTAGCACTAGCCAATAGAAAGAAATTGTTGAAAAAAAAAACAGAATCAAAAAATGACAAGAGTGGAGGAATCTTTTTTGTGACTGATTACAGCACACAATATCATAAAATCTGCCATATAGTGAAACAACATTTCAGATTATTGGCAGTGGATGATGCTCTGGAAGACAGTTGAGAAAGGGTGCAAGTGCTCCTTTAGGAGGGGAGTTTCAATGGGTAACATTCTGGCTCCCACACTACTTAAAACACCACAGAGGGAGGAACACAGCTCGTGGCTTATATTCAAGGGCCTTTACAAATGCAGTAATTTCACATGCAAAGCCTGTGAACATTTGTTGGTGGGAGAGAGCTTTACAAGCTTTGTCACTAACAAAAGTTACAATCATAAGAAGTGCATGAATTGCAGAAGCAGATTTACCGTGTATCTAGCCGGCTGTACGGTCTGCTGCCTACAATACATAGGGATGACGACATGGGAGACATGGGTACGTATCAGGGAACACCTCTCTGATATTAAGGCAGGATCCTTAACTACCCCTCTAGTCCAGCATTTCAATAGAGTCCACAATAAAGATAGCACTAGCTTCAAATGGACCATTATAGAAATTGTAGATGCTGGACGGAGAGGGGGGGGATAGAGAGAGGGCACTTGCTAAGAGGGAGGTGTACTGGATATTCCAGTTACAAACTCGATACCCGACAGGACTAAATTCAGCTTACAATCTTATTAACTTTTGGTATTAAATGGACATATGATAATTAATAATCAAGCTAACTTTAGTAATCTCTATGTAATTCCAAATGAATCCGGACTTATCTCTAATTTTAATACAGCGAACACAGTAGGCAGGATTGGGCACTTTCATTAACACCGCATATTACCACCCATATTATGATACAAAATAAAACTTAGATGCTAATTTAGAGTTATTACACTGAGCTAGATAATTGAGAAATAAAAGCTGAATAAGGGAGTGAGGTTGCAGTGTAGTTATAGATTCTAAACCAAACAACAAATATGTATAAATACATTTTTGTAGGATTTAGTATATAGTGTATAATCTTTATGATGTTCCAATCCTTAGCCGTTATTAAATGTCCAGATTTCTCCTAATTGTTATTTATGTAGATTTATTTTCATAATGTCCGCAAATACTGATACAAAATGTATAGACTCACACATGGAATGCAAAAAGTAACGTATTTGTATTAGTAATACAATCAAATATAAATATAGGCTCATTACTTAAAAATCATACCAGCAATGAATGAGTTAAACAAATCAATGTCCCTTGGCCAATCATATGATTTTACACCCTTTTAAAAGCCCATTAGTAACAAGGGTTGCTAGAGAGCTATGAGTACGGATAGTATGCCGAAACGCGTGAGTTTTCTATCAACTAAGGGCATGTTTTTTGTTTTTTGTTACATGTTACTGTTCCTGGGTTTTTTTCCCCCTACTTTTTGGGGATTTGTTCATCTTTATGTAGAGCAACAATTCTATTTTTCAGATCCACAGAGAGCTCTTTGCCATGAGGTGCCATGTTGAACTTCCAGTGACCAGTATGAGAGAGTGTGAGAGCAACTTTAACACACCTGCTCCCCATTCACACCTGAGACCTTGAAACACTAACGAATCAAATGACAACGGGGAGGGAAAATGTCTAATTGGGCTCAATTTGGACATTTCCACTTAGGGGTGTACTCACTTTTGTTGGCAACGGTTTAGACATTAATGGCTGTGTGTTGAGTTTTTTTGAGGGGACAGCAAATTTACACTGTTATACAGGCTGTACACTTACTGCTTTACATTGTAGCAAAGTATCATTTCTTCAGTGTTGTCACATGAAAAGATATAATAAAATATTTACAAAAATGTGAGGGTGTACTCACTTTTGTGAGATACTACATAAATATATATTTATATATATACACACATTTAAATATACATATATATATATATATATACATACACACACAATATATATATTGTATATATAGATACTTACAAAATATATATTTGAAGTGAATTTAAAGTATTTCTCTTAAAAAAAACATTAAATTTGTTTAAAATGGATATTTTATATGTCATGGTGTTTGACTGGGAAGGGCTCAAATGTGTATATGTGTGTATACATGTGTGTACATATATACACATATAAACAAATGTATACACATATATACAGTACATAAATACACTTCCTAGTCAAATACCTTGACATATTCCATACATCTTTTAAACCCTCTTTTTAACATTTATTTAAAAAATAAATGATGTTTTACATGTGTTTTTATAAACTTTTATCCTAGCCTTGACACTTTACTTCAGGCCCCTCAAGTTGCACTAACTTTTTTAGCGCTACTGCACAACACATAACTTTCAACTTCTATATAATTTTGTTAATGTAACTCAATATATATAAAATAGTGGTTACCAACTTTGCAGGAGAAATAATTGCAATTTAATAACACTCTGAATTATATATTTTGCAAAGGATAATACATATAAAACATGAATCCTTTCAAACCTGATTTGTCTATTAATTAAACTGAGACCAGATCAATAAACATAGTTTATTATTTGTTATTGGAAATAATAATAATATTTGAATAAAGCAAATCAATAAACAATAAGTATGCAGGTTAGAACTAAGGAAAACAGTCGCTAAATTATTTTATTTGCATGCTACCAGCCTGGGAATGAGAGGAAACGGTGGAAATACATAAGCTAGGTTGAAGGTCCAAGGTGCTACTAGTGCATCTACTAGAGTCGCCTTGGGATCCCTGGATCTGGACCCGTAGCAAGGAACCTTGAAGTTCTGACGAGACGCCGTCAGATCCATGTCTGGAATGCCCCATAATTGAGTTATTTGGACAAAGATCTCCGGATGGAGTTCCCACTCCCCCGGATGAAATGTCTGACGACTCAGAAAATCCGCCTCCCAGTTTTCCACACCTGGGATGTGGATCGCAGACAGGTGACAGGAGTGATCCTCCGCCCACTGAATTATCTTGGTCACTTCTTTCATCGCCAGGGAACTCCTTGTTCCCCCCTGATGATTGATATACGCAACGGTCGTCATGTTGTCTGATTGGAACCTTACGAATCTGGCCTTTGCTAGTTGAGGCCAAGCCTTGAGAGCATTGAATATCGCTCTCAGTTCCAGAATGTTTATCGGGAGAAGAGACTCTTCCCGAGACCATAGACCCTGAGCTTTCAGGGATTCCCAGACCGCGCCCCAGCCCACTAGACTGGCGTCGGTCGTGACAATGACCCACTCTGGTCTGCGGAAGCTCATTCCCTGGGACAGATGGTCCAGGGTCAGCCACCAACGGAGTGAATCTCTGGTCTTCTGATCTACTTGAATCATTGGAGACAAGTCTGTATAGTCCCCATTCCACTGCTTGAGCATGCACAGTTGTAATGGTCTTAGATGAATTCGTGCAAAAGGAACTATGTCCATTGCTGCAACCATCAACCCTACTACTTCCATGCACTGCGCTATGGAAGGACGAGGAACAGTATGAAGAACTTGACAAGAGCTTAGAAGTTTTGACTTTCTGACCTCTGTCAGAAAAATCCTAATTTCTAAGGAATCTATTATTGTTCCCAAGAAGGGAACTCTTGTCGACGGAGACAGAGAACTTTTTTCTATGTTCACCTTCCATCCGTGTGATCTGAGAAAGGCCAGAACGATGTCTGTATGAGCCTTTGCTTTTGACAGGGACGACGCTTGTATTAGAATGTCGTCCAAGTAAGGTACTACTGCAATGCCCCTCGGTCTTAGAACCGCTAGAAGGGACCCTAGTACCTTTGTGAAAATCCTTGGAGCAGTGGCTAACCCGAATGGGAGGGCCACAAACTGGTAATGCTTGTCCAGAAAAGCGAACCTTAGGAACTGATGATGTTCTTTGTGGATAGGAATATGTAGGTACGCATCCTTTAGATCCACGGTAGTCATAAATTGACTTTCCTGGATAGTGGGTAGAATCGTTCGAATGGTTTCCATCTTGAACGATGGTACCCTGAGAAATTTGTTTAGGATCTTCAAATCCAAAATTGGTCTGAAAGTTCCCTCTTTTTTGGGAACTACGAACAGATTGGAATAAAATCCCATTCCTTGTTCCTTTATTGGAACTGGGTGTATCACTCCCATCTTTAACAGGTCTTCTACACAATGTAAGAACGCCTGTCTCTTTATTTGGTTTGAGGATAAGTGAGACATGTGGAACCTTCCCCTTGGGGGTAGTTCTCTGAATTCCAGGAGATAACCCTGAGAAACTATTTCTAGCGCCCAGGGATCCTGAACATCTCTTGCCCAAGCCTGAGCAAAGAGAGAGAGTCTGCCCCCCACTAGATCCGGTCCCGGATCGGGGGCTACTCCTTCATGCTGATTTGTTAGCAGTGGCAGGCTTCTTGGCCTGCTTACCCTTGTTCCAGCCTTGCATCGGTTTCCAGGCTGGTTTGGGTTGTGAGGCATTACCCTCTTGCCTAGAGGATGCAGAGTTAGAGGCCGGACCGTTCCTGAAATTGCGAAAGGAACGAAAATTAGACTTATTTTTGGCCTTGAAAGGCCTATCTTGTGGAAGGGCGTGGCCCTTTCCCCCAGTGATGTCTGAAATAATCTCTTTCAATTCTGGTCCAAATAGAGTTTTACCTTTGAAAGGGATGTTAAGCAATTTTGTCTTGGATGACACATCCGCTGACCAAGACTTTAGCCAAAGCGCTCTGCGCGCCACGATAGCAAACCCTGAATTTTTCGCCGCTAATCTAGCTAATTGCAAAGCGGCGTCTAAAATAAAAGAGTTAGCCAACTTAAGTACGTGAACTCTGTCCATAACCTCCTCATATGGAGTCTCTCTACTAAGCGAGTTTTCTAGTTCCTCGAACCAGAACCACGCTGCTGTAGTGACAGGAACAATGCACGAAATGGGTTGTAGGAGGTAACCTTGCTGTACAAAAATCTTTTTAAGCAAACCCTCCAATTTTTTATCCATAGGATCTTTGAAAGCACAACTATCTTCGATAGGAATAGTAGTTCGTTTGTTTAGAGTAGAAACTGCCCCCTCGACCTTAGGGACTGTCTGCCATAAGTCCTTTCTGGGGTCGACCATAGGAAATAATTTCTTAAATATAGGGGGGGGAACAAAAGGTATGCCGGGCTTTTCCCACTCCTTATTTACTATGTCCGCCACCCGCTTGGGTATAGGAAAAGCGTCGGGGTGCACCGGAACCTCTAGGAACTTGTCCATCTTGCATAATTTCTCTGGAATAACCAAGTTATCACAATCATCCAGAGTAGATAACACCTCCTTAAGCAGTGCGCGAAGATGTTCTAATTTAAATTTAAATGTCACAACATCAGGTGGTGTAGACACAGTAGGAGATGATGTAGTATCATGTTTACTCCCCTCATCTGAGGAATCATCTTGGGCAATTTCATTATCTGTGGCAGTACTGTCCTTACTTTGTTTGGACGCTATGGCACAATTATCACATAAATTTAAATGGGGAGACACATAGGCTTTCATACATATAGAACATAGCTTATCCGAAGGTACAGACATGTTAAACAGGCTTAAACTTGTTAATAAAGCACAAAAAACGTTTTAAAACAAAACCGTTACTGTCTCTTTAAATTTTTAAACAGAAACACTTTATTACTGAATATGTGAAAAACTATGAAGGAATTGTTCAAATTTCACCACAGTGTCTTAAAGCTTTAAGAGTATTGCACACCAAATTTCAGAGCTTTAACCCTTAAAATAACGGAACCGGAGCCGTTTGCAATTTTAACCCCTAAACAGTCCCAACTACAGCTTTTGCTGAGATCTAGCCAAGCCCAGAGGGGAATACGATACCAAATGACGCCTTCTAGAAACTTTTCCAGCTATTTTCAGGACCTCACACTTGCATCTGCATGTCTTGCTCTCAAAAACAACTGCGCAGTAATGGCGCGAAAATGAGACTCAGCCTACAACTGGGAAGGCCCTCCCTGACTGAAAAGGTGCCTAACACAGTGCCTGCCTTAAAAAAACGTTCCCCAAGCTTATATTGTGTAAATATCAGCATAAACATGGATAAGATGCCCAAATAAAGCAATCGATTTAGCCCATAAAGTGTCTACCAGTTTTATAGCCCATATTAAGCCTTTTATTCTGTTTGAGACTAAGAAAATGGCTTACTGGTCCCCATGAAGGGAAAAATGACAGCCTTCCAGCATTACACAGTCTTGTTAGAAATATGGCTAGTCATACCTTAAGCAGAAAAGTCTGCTAACTGTTTCCCCCAACTGAAGTTACTTCATCTCAACAGTCCTATGTGGAAACAGCAACCGATTTTAGTTACTGTCTGCTAAAATCATCTTCCTCTCACAAACAGAAATCTTCATCTTTTTCTGTTTCAGAGTAAATAGTACATACCAGCACTATTTTAAAATAACAAACTCTTGATAGAAGAATAAAAAACTACATTTAAACACCAAAAAAACTCTTAACCATCTCCGTGGAGATGTTGCCTGTGCAACGGCAAAGAGAATGACTGGGGTGGGCGGAGCCTAGGAGGGACCATGTGACCAGCTTTGCTGGGACTCTTTGCCATTTCCTGTTGGGGAAGAGATATTCCCACAAGTAAGGATGACGCCGTGGACCGGACACACCAATGTTGGAGAAAAAAACGTTGAAAATAAATATAAAGAGTATAATTCATATTAGCAAAAATGTTTAATATGGGTTTATTTCACACTTATCAATATTGTGGGATCCTTCACTAGGGTTCAGTGTAAATAGACCATCTTAGGTTACCCCTGGTCCCTCTCGTGACATTATCCTAACTTGTCTGTTTGGTCAACTTAGCCCCCCATCTCCTCTGGACAGGGTGTGATCATCCTGCATGCCCTCTGTGGCCCCTCTTGGGTCGCCTGCTTATGCCCCCCTTTATGTGGGTGAGTTTCTATTTTATGGAAAACTCTTAACTCCACCCCAACTGATAAGGTTAGGTTCACACAAATGATTGGCTCACACTAATTACAGAATAATTCAGAATATTTTCCCTTGGAAGATAGCACTTGTCACTAAGCTGTAATAGACAAATATATATTTTGTAAATAAGTTCTGAAAAATTTCACCGTAAGCAATTATATATTGACAAGCAACACTAGTTAATAGCTGCATATCAATACTGATTAATAATATATATGTGTATGTGTACCTAAATATCAGGTAGATTACAACTTGGCGTTAGTGTTTTAACGCTGAAAAAATGGTAATTTCAGCGTTAAAACAGTAACACAGCCATTACAAGTCTTGTCAGTATAGCTGTACCACAAGTCTTTTAGCCTGTAACGGAACGTCAGTCCCGCACTCAAAAAAACGACGTTTTTAATGGGACTTCCATTGCGCTGCCATTACGAGTTTTGCGGTGAGACTAAAAAGCTTGCGTTACACCCTATACTGACATGATCTGTACCGCCATATTAGAGCAGTAGTTATGAGTTTTACACAACAAAACTGTTACATAAAACTCATAACTAAAGTGTTACAAAGTACACTAACACCCATAAACTACCTATTAACCCCTAAACCGAGGCCCTCCCGCATCGCAAACACTGTCTTAAAGTTATTAACCACTAATCTGCCGCTAATACAATTTATTAACCCCTATTCCGCCGCTCCCCGACATTGTCGCCACTATACTAAAGTTATTAACCCCTATTCCCCTGCACCCCAACATCGCTCACACTATAATAAAGATATTAACCCCTATTCCGCCGCTCCCCGACATCAATGCCACTACATAAAGTTATTAACCCCTAAACCTCTGGCCTCCCACATCACTACCACTAAATAAACCTATTAACCCCTAAACCACCAGCCCCCCACATCGCAACAACCTAAATTAAACTATTAACCCCTAAACCTAACCCTAACACCCCCTAACTTTAACATAATTAAAATAGAGCTAAATTAAAGTTACAATTATTAACTAAATAATACCTATTTAAAACTAAATACATACTTACCTGTGAAATAAAACCTAAGCTAGCTACAATATAACTAATAGTTATATTGTAGTTAGCTTAGGTTTTATTTCATAGGTAAGTTTGTATTTATTTTAACTAGGTAGACTTAGTAAATAGTTATTAACTATTTACTAACAACCTAGTTAAAATAAATACAAACTTACCTGTGAAATAAAACCTAAGCTGCCTAACACTAAAACCTAACATTACAAAATAAAAAAACTGCCATTACAAAAAATAAAAAACACTAAAATTACAAAAAATAAAAAAAACTTCCCATTACAAAAAATAACAAAAGAAATTATCCAAAACAATAAAAATTATTCTTATTCTAATAACCTGTTTAAAAAAAAAACACCCCAAAATAAAAAACCCTAATCTATAAAAAACTATCAAGCCTTAAAAGGGCCTTTTGTAGGGCATTGCCTAATGAAATCAGTTATTTTCCTACAAAAGAAAAACAAACACCCCCTAACAGTATACAAACCCCCACCCCCCAAACCCACAAAATAAAAATAAAGTAAAACCTAATCTACTCATTGCCCTGAAAAGGGCATTTGTATGGGCATTGCCCTTAAAATGGCATTCAGCTCTTTTGCTGCCCATTAAAAATAAAAAATGGCTATTTTGAATTATCCAAAATAATAAAAATTATTCCTATTCTAATACCTATTTTTAAAAAAACACCCCGAAACAAAAGAAACCTAATCTATAATAAACTACCAATAGCCCTTAAAAGGGCCTTTTGTAGGGCATTGCCCTAAAGAAATCAGCTCTTTTTAAAAGACCCACTAACATTACAAACCCACCCCCCTCAACCCACAAAATAAGAAAAAAATATCTAAAAAACCTAATCTACCCATTGCCCAAAAGGGCATTTAAATTGCCCAAACCCTAACCTAAAAAAAACCCACCCCAAAAAACCTTAAAAAAAAACCTAACACCCCTCTTTAGTTACTCACAGTTGTTGAAGTCCCGCTTGAACAATCTTCATCCCGGCGGCTCCATTTTCATCCATCGCGGGACCAGCATTTTCTTCATCCCTGCGGAGGCGGAGTGGTTCCAGGCGAAGGTCCAAGGTGTAGGTCCAGGCGTAAGTCCATCAATCCAACGTGGAGGTCCTCTTCATGTGATCGTTCGCCGCACACTGAATTAAAATGCAAGGTACCCCTTTTATACTGGGGTTACCATTGCATTTCTATTGGCTGAGAAAATTAAATCAGCCAATAGGAAGTAGGGCTGCTAAAATCCTATTGGCTGTTCAAATTAGCCAATAGGATTTAAGCAGCTCTCATTCTATTGACTGATTCGAATCAGCCAATAGAATGAGAGCTGCTTAAATCCTATTGGCTGATTTGATCAGCCAATAGGATTTTAGCAGTCCTAATTCCTATTGGCTGATTAAAAATTTTCAGCCAATAACATTTTTTGTTGCATTCATTAAATACCCTTTATATCGCAAAACTTGTAATCTAGGTGATTGTAAGTAAATACACATGAACAGTTTTATTCCTATATAATATAGCACAGACATTTTTTATTAAAATGCAATATCAAAATGAGGAATTTCTCCATACAGTTGTCCTGACATGAACAATGTTTAACACAGTTGTGATATACTTTGAAAGTGTAGGGCACACTAAAGCGGTGTCGGCTGCACAGATCATTCGCAGTTAATTCTTCTTTACCATGGGCTTGTAATACCAATTTGCAAACTAATCCTAGAGCGGTCCAGCGATATTGAAAGCACACCCTGCTTTGTCAATAACGCACCATTTGTAATTTAGGCCTATATGTCCAAAAGAAGATAAACTTCGAATTTTCTTTCTTAGAAATAATTCTTTGTAAGAATTACTAATCTATTTTATGCCTCCCTGAACTCCAGTCACTTCTAATACCATAGTTAGATGGTATAATAGATCAAGGGCTCAATGATTAAAAACCCACTGGCATGGAAGGAAGACAGACAAAATATTTGTGGTTTCTTTAGTCCTTATATTGTAATGTATGTGTCTGTCCTTCATAGCCAAAACCTTGCACAACGAGATGAAGGGCTTTGCAGTTCCAACAAGCTTTCTTAGATAATCTTACCAGACCAGAGAATGTTAGATCATCAGATCTCAAGTCTGAAGCTGATGTAGATAAAATAATTCTGACCATTTGGTCAGAGATTCTGCTGCTTCAAAAATCTTTTATTAATTTAAATTCATTACAAGACATTTTATATGCATTATATTGGTTCTCTGATTCTGCTTTCTGTCATTTTCATCTTAATTTCAAACCTATTAATAATATCCCACATAGCCTAGTGGATTGATATATTTTGCATTACCCTACCAACCAATGCTATTAATAAATATCTGATTATCTTAACTTTGTGATGGAATAGTCTAGATATTGATAAAGACAAAGGGCTACATGTACTAAGCAGCAGAGGCTGCTTTGAAGCACTTGTAGGGCAGGCTTGCTCATGTGAGCCTGCACACAGTATTGTAAGAAGCAGCATTTATAAGACCAATGCATCTTAAGCTCTTGTTTGGGGTGACTAACACGTCGCCCAAGAGCAGATTTGCAAGAGACAATTCTTGAGCAATAATACATACAGGCAGCAGGTGTATTTATTCCAAGTTGCTTGAGCATGTATTGATAACCTAACAAGAATGTTCTAAACCTAAAGATATCAAAATCAAAATCTGTATTATTTTGTTATCCTAAAGTTCTTCATGGAGTCTTTGAACTGTTCTAAAATGTATTATCAATTGCTTTTCCTTGTCAGTAAGTTTAATTTTCTTCCTTTATTAATATTAAAGTGGAAAGTGAAGGTTTAAGGACAAACTGGACATTACAGATTTAAAAAAGAATGTTCTCTCATAGCTTACTGACGGCTATTATATGTTCTAATTTAAATGTGCTCTTATTGCTATTATATTCTATGCTTTTAATAGCTGCATTGGTATTTAATATTTTACTTAACTTTCTCTACTAAAATTAGCAATCTCTGTTTTTAAAGGGACATTAAACACTAAGGGGCCAATTTATTTTGCTGCGAATGCAGCAGTTTCCGCGTGAGCCTTCACGCTGCTCCTTAACGCGTCGCCACCTCTGAGGCGGCGGACAGCAATCAGCCAGATCGGATAAGATCAGGTTGATTGACACCCCCTGCTAGCAGCCGATTGGCCGTGAATGCACAGGGGCCGGTATTGCACAAGCATTTCACGAGAAATGCTTGTGCAATGATAAATGCCGACAGTGTATGCTGTCGGCATTTATCGATGATGGACAGACATGATCCGCTATATAAGAAAAGTATTGAGGTTATTCCCCACCTCCTTCTAGTCGTCGGTGCTACCATGTTCAAATCTATCTTTCCCTAAATTTCATTGCTGACCTGTTTGCACATGTGCAGCAACTTTCCTTCAGATACCTGCAGTATAACCTAGGTTCCATAATGGCAGCACCCAAGATTAGAGGGAGGTGCTTGAATTATATTTAGTGTTTAGAGTCCCTTTAATGACACCTTGATTATTTGGGTTTAAAGTAAAAATAGTCTTAATTTTACAATAAACTGTTTTCCATATCTACTGCCCTAGTAGGTATAAGTTGATCATGTAACACATTTTGGACTTAAAAACAGTCCTCAAAGTCAATAAAATAAAACATTAATGGCTAGATTTAGAGTTTGGCGGTAGCCGTGAAAACCAGCGTTAGAGGCTCCTAACGCTGGTTTTAGGCTACCGCCGGTATTTGGAGTCAGTGATTAAAGGGTCTAACGCTCACTTTTCAGCCGCGACTTTTCCATACCGCAGATCCCCCTACGCCATTTGCGTATCCTATCTTTTCAATGGGATCTTTCTAACGCCGGTATTTAGAGTCGTTTCTGAAGTGAGCGTTAGAGCTCTAACGACAAAACTCCAGCCGCCTGAAAAAAGCAGGAGTTAAGAGCTTTCTGGGCTAACGCCGGTTCATAAAGCTCTTAACTACTGTACCCTAAAGTACACTAACAGCCATAAACTACCTATGCACCCCTAAACCGAGGTCCCCCCACATCGCCGCCACTCGATTAAAATTTTTTAACCCCTAATCTGCCGACCGCCACCTACGTTATACTTATGTACCCCTAATCTGCTGCCCCTAACCCCGCCGAGCCCTGTATTACATTTATTAACCCCTAACCTGCCCCCCACAACGTCGCCGCCAGCTACTTACAATAATTAACCCCTAATCTGCCGACCGCAAAGCGCCGCCACCTACGTTATCCTTATGTACCCCTAATCTGCTGCCCCTAACACCGCCGACCCCTATATTATATTTATTAACCCCTAATCTGCCCCCCTCAACGTCGCCGACACCTGCCTACACTTATTAACCCCTAATCTGCCGAGCGGACCTGAGCGCTACTATAATAAAGTAATTAACCCCTAATCCGCCTCACTAACCCTATCATAAATAGTATTAACCCCTAATCTGCCCTCCCTAACATCGCCGACACCTACCTTCAATTATTAACCCCTAATCTGACGACCGGAGCTCATCGCTACTATAATAAATGGATTAACCCCTAAAGCTAAGTCTAACCCTAACACTAACACCCCCCTAACCTAAATATAATTTAAATCTAACGAAATTAATTCACTCTTATTAAATAAATTATTCCTATTTAAAGATAAATACTTACCTGTAAAATAAATCCTAATATAGCTACAATATAAATTATAATTACATTATAGCTATTTTAGGATTAATATTTATTTTACAGGCAACTTTGTAATTATTTTAACCAGGTACAATAGCTATTAAATAGTTAAGAACTATTTAATAGTTACCTAGTTAAAATAATAACAAAATTACCTGTAAAATAAGTCCTAACCTAAGTTATAATTAAACCTAACACTACCCTATCAATAAATTAATTAAATAAACTACCTACAATTACCTACAATTAACCTAACACTACACTATCGATAAATAAATTAAATACAATTGCTACAAATAACTACAATTACATAAACTAACTAAAGTACAAAAAATAAAAAAGAACTAAGTTACAAAAAATAAAAAAATATTTACCAACATTAGAAAAATATTACAACAATTTTAAACTAATTACACCTACTCTAAGCCCCCTAATAAAATAACAAAGACCCCCAAAATAAAAAATTCCCTACCCTATTCTAAATTAATAAATGTAAAAGCTCTTTTACCTTACCAGCCCTGAACAGGGCCCTTTGCGGGGCATGCCCCAAGAAAATCAGCTCTTTTGCCTGTAAAAAAAAACATACAATACCCCCCCCCCAACATTACAACCCACCACCCACATACCCCTAATCTAACCCAAACCCCCCTTAAATAAACCTAACACTAAGCCCCTGAAGATCTTCCTACCTTGTCTTCACCATCCAGGTATCACCGATCCGTCCTGGCATCCGGTGCTGAAGAGGTCCAGAAGAGGGTCCAAAGTCTTCCTCCTATCCGGCAAGAAGAGGACATCCGGACCGGCAAACATCTTCTCCAAGCGGCATCTTCGATCTTCTTCCATCCGGTGCGGAGCGGGTCCATCTTGAAGCAGCCGACGCGGATCCATCCTCTTCTTCCGTTGTCTCCCGACGAATGACGGTTCCTTTAAGGGACGTCATCCAAGATGGCGTCCCTCGAATTCCGATTGGCTGATAGGATTCTATCAGCCAATCGGAATTAAGGTAGGAATATTCTGATTGGCTGATGGAATCAGCCAATCAGAATCAAGTTCAATCCGATTGGCTGATCCAATCAGCCAATCAGATTGAGCTCGCATTCTATTGGCTGATCGGAACAGCCAATAGAATGCGAGGTCAATCTGATTGGCTGATTGGATCAGCCAATAGGATTGAACTTGATTCTGATTGGTTGATTCCATCAGCCAATCAGAATATTCCTACCTTAATTCCGATTGGCTGATAGAATCCTATCAGCCAATCGGAATTCGAGGGACGCCATCTTGGATGACGTCCCTTAAAGGAACCATCATTCGTCGGGAGACAACGGAAGAAGAGGATGGATCCGCGTAGGCTGCTTCAAGATGGACCCGCTCCGCACCG
This sequence comes from Bombina bombina, assembly GCF_027579735.1. Lineage (NCBI taxonomy): Eukaryota > Metazoa > Chordata > Amphibia > Anura > Bombinatoridae > Bombina > Bombina bombina. Next base: position 358,923,194 of record NC_069502.1, read on the forward strand.
GATGGAAGAAGATCGAAGATGCCGCTTGGAGAAGATGTTTGCCGGTCCGGATGTCCTCTTCTTGCCGGATAGGAGGAAGACTTTGGACCCTCTTCTGGACCTCTTCAGCACCGGATGCCAGGACGGATCGGTGATACCTGGATGGTGAAGACAAGGTAGGAAGATCTTCAGGGGCTTAGTGTTAGGTTTATTTAAGGGGGGTTTGGGTTAGATTAGGGGTATGTGGGTGGTGGGTTGTAATGTTGGGGGGGGGTATTGTATGTTTTTTTTTTACAGGCAAAAGAGCTGATTTTCTTGGGGCATGCCCCGCAAAGGGCCCTGTTCAGGGCTGGTAAGGTAAAAGAGCTTTTACATTTATTAATTTAGAATAGGGTAGGGAATTTTTTATTTTGGGGGTCTTTGTTATTTTATTAGGGGGCTTAGAGTAGGTGTAATTAGTTTAAAATTGTTGTAATATTTTTCTAATGTTGGTAAATATTTTTTTATTTTTTGTAACTTAGTTCTTTTTTATTTTTTGTACTTTAGTTAGTTTATGTAATTGTAGTTATTTGTAGCAATTGTATTTAATTTATTTATTGATAGTGTAGTGTTAGGTTAATTGTAGGTAATTGTAGGTAGTTTATTTAATTAATTTATTGATAGGGTAGTGTTAGGTTTAATTATAACTTAGGTTAGGACTTATTTTACAGGTAATTTTGTTATTATTTTAACTAGGTAACTATTAAATAGTTCTTAACTATTTAATAGCTATTGTACCTGGTTAAAATAATTACCAAGTTGCCTGTAAAATAAATATTAATCCTAAAATAGCTACAATATAATTATAATTTATATTGTAGCTATATTAGGGTTTATTTTACAGGTAAGTATTTAGCTTTAAATAGGAATAAGTTATTTAATAAGAGTTAATTAATTTCGTAAGATTTAAATTATATTTAAGTTAGGGGGGTGTTAGTGTTAGGGTTAGACTTAGCTTTAGGGGTTAATACATTTATTAGAATAGCGATGAGCTCCGGTCGGCAGATTAGGGGTTAATAATTGAAGTTAGGTGTCGGCGATGTTAGGGAGTGCAGATTAGGGGTTAATACTATTTATGATAGGGTTAGTGAGGCGGATTAGGGGTTAATTACTTTATTATAGTAGCGCTCAGGTCCGCTCGGCAGATTAGGGGTTAATAAGTGTAGGTAGGTGTCGGCGACGTTGTGGGGGGCAGGTTAGGGGTTAATAAATATAATATAGGGGTCGGCGGTGTTAGGGGCAGCAGATTAGGGGTACATAGGGATAACGTAGGTTGCGGCGGTGTACGGAGCGGAAGATTAGGGGTTAATAATAATATGCAGGGGTCAGCGATAGCGGGGGCAGCAGATTAGGGGTTAATAAGTGTAAGGTTAGGGGTGTTTAGACTCGGGGTTCATGTTAGAGTGTTAGGTGCAGACGTAGGAAGTGTTTCCCCATAGGAAACAATGGGGCTGCGTTAGGAGCTGAACGCTGCTTTTTTGCAGGTGTTAGGTTTTTTGACAGCTCAAACAGCCCCATTGTTTCCTATGGGAGAATCGTGCACGAGCACATTTTTGAGGCTGGCCGCGTCCGTAAGCAACTCTGGTATTGAGAGTTGCATTTGCGGTAAAAATGCTCTACGCTCCTTTTTTGGAGCCTAACGCAGCATTTTATTGAACTTTCGATACCAGAGTTAATTTTATGGTGCGGCCAGAAAAAAGCCCGCGGAGCGTTAACAGCCCTTCTACCGCCAAACTCCAAATCTAGGCCTAAGCATGCAAGAAATAAATGTAAGACACTGTTTAGCATGATTGATGTACCTATTTGTCAAACAAGCATAAAGTGACCCTACAGTTTGCTTCCTTGCTCCTGTTTTATTTGCGTAGAACATTACAGATCCCACAACTTTGACCAGGATGGAATTGCTATTCAGTATGGACATTTGTAAACAACATGAAAAAAATAAGGAGCCAGGTAGGTGCACATGTCACTATATGGCAGCAGTATTTTCATATTGTATAACTTGTTAAAATCATTCTTGAAAAACTGTTGTCACATAGTGCTCCAGACACATGTACACACTTTAGCACCGCTACCTGCTTTTTAAAAAAGGATACCAAGAGAGCAATGTACATTTGAAATTAAATTGGAAAGGTTTTTTTTTTTTTTTAATTGTACACTCAATCTAAAATATGAAAGAAAAAGTGTGGGTTTAATGTAAGACTGCTGCTCTTTAAGTTATCTACCACCTCTGAGGTCCAGGATGATTGACAAGCCCTTCTCTTGCACAACAGGATGTTGAGCAAAGGGAGGGGCAGCACAAGCAACTCCTTAAGTAATAATGCATTTGGGCAGTGGATTCACCTAACTATTCCCCAGTTTTAAGTGAAACACTGTAGTCAGACTACTTGGGCACCCATCATCAGTAATTAAATAATTAGCAGCCATGGTTTACTTTTGCTTTGGCTACATATCTTTCACTTTAATAAAAGTATGTAAAAAACATTAAATCCAATTAAAAAGCAAAATAAATGTCACATGATCATCTCTATGAAGAAAATGTTGCCCCAAAATGTCTTCAGGAGCCACATCCCATTGTAAATGGAATTTAAGCATCCAATTCAGATTCTTTTCACAGGACTAGCAAACGAATGTCTATAGCATTGGCAAGAACAGTCTATTTTGTTCTTCAGTTCAAGTTCATTGTGAAATTCCACAAGATTATGGAAAAATCCCACAATATTATAGTAAAGCAAAGAGTGAACTCAGCACTGAGGATGCTTGTTGTCCAGTGTTCCCTCTAAGGCCAGTTTTGTGTGCAGCCCAGCAGTAAAACAGTTAATAAGGGAACCACACCTTGCAGTCTGCATTGTGTAGTGTTTGCTAATTGCTCTAATTAACTGTTTCACTACTGGGGCACTCACAAAACTAGCCTTAGGAGTTTTGTGTGCAGCCCAGCAGTGAAACCGTTAATAAGGGAACCACACCTTGCAGTCAGCATTGTGTAGTGTTTTCTAATTGCTCTAATTAACTGTTTCACTAGTGGGCCGCTCACAAAACTGGCCTTAGAGGGAACATTGTTGTTGTCTGATCATTGTATTTTCACCATGTGAATCACAGTAAAAAAAGAGTAGCTGAGTGGTAACTGCTCACATAGCGCTTACTATGATGAGTTGATCTTAGTTTTAAATAAGAAAAAGCATAGACATACATCATAAAACCTTTTGTTACAGCTGCATCATAGAATTTACATTGAGCAAAATTTGCCTTTAAAAGAGACACTTGAGCAACAGACTGATATATGAACAAATTTCATGAGATGGAAATAGTCTCTAACCATTTTTCAGTACCAGTTGATACTCCCTAACCAGTTATGACTCTTTAGTTTGTCACAAATAGTGATGGGCAGCCTACATAATCAGATCTGAAGAACTGTCAAGGTACTGTAGAGAAAACATGAGGTATTTTTATGAAGTATAAAGTGATATGGAGAAAGCATGGCATACATTTGCTAAGCAGAGTACTTTTTATGTCATGGGAAAACAGCATGTTTCTTGGCAACATGAGCAATTACATTTAAGCTCTGCTTTATTTATTAAATAATATAAAGGCATTATGTATAAAGTAAAACTGTCTATTACTGTAATCTAGATATATATGCACCACATTAACTAAAATTGCATATACAATGTGGGCTAACTAAAAAAGGGAACTAAAAACATGCTTTTGTTTTACACTAGACAAGTAATGTGTGTAGGTTGTTGAAAGATGAAACAAAGAGCCAAACAATTGATTGTCTTGTCAGGATCAAGAAGAATCTAAACAGAGAAATTAATTTTAAAGGCGTCAATGATTAAGTGATTTATCGCACTATTATGGGCTTTGGGGACAAGTAATTATATTTATACATAACGACAGTTAAATAACCCTCTGTTGGTTAAACCATACTTAGATAATTGTTTTTCTTCAGCTAACAGGCTGTAACAGCTACAGTTTGTACACCAGTCTTGAGGCCTTTATGAGAAACAGATATCTTGCTCAAAAACTCACAACACTAAAAGTAAGTAACACTAACATTACAGTGTGAAAATTGCTTTTATTTTAGTGTTGGTATCTATGCTGATGCATTTTATTTGTCTTTTTAATAATATTTTAACAGGTTTAATAGAAGAATTCAGTAAGTAAACATTTTAAATTGCTGTTTGTTGCTATGATAACATAATAACAAGACAAATGCCTAGCAAAGATAATCTGAGCACAACAGTTGGAATTTTAGCAAAAAGCTTTATGACACAGTTGTATAAATTGTCGTTGTTATTGAAAAAGTTCTATGTATACAGTTGTGAGTTTGTACTCTACTAACTTATATATATATATATATATATATATATATATGTATACACACACACATAGTGGCATTCAAAAGTTTGGGGTCATTTAGACATTTCTTTATTTTCCATGAAAATATACATGAAATAAGTGTAAATAGTAAACATATAGGTAGATTACAAGTTATGCGTGATAGAGGGTATTTAACGAACGCAACAAAAGTTATTTCACCCTCCATAGGGCTGCCATTACAAGTTTTAGAAAAGCCGGCTGTGCGTGCGATATTGTTGCGTTGAACTCCATACCGCACAAAATACAAGCGCTGTTTTGATGTGCTCGTGCACGCTTTCCCCATAGACATCAATGGGGAGAGTGTGTTAGAAAAAAAACATAAAAACCTGTGATCGGGGAATGAAAAGCTCTGTAACGCAGCTCCATTGATGTCTATAGGGAAAAAAAAATAAGTTTAAACCTTAAACCCTAACATAAAAACCATGTCTAAACACCCCAACATTGCTGACACCTACGTAATGTTATTAACCCCTAATCTGCTGCCGCCACTATGAAAATTCATTAACCCCTATTCCGCCGCTCCCCAACACCGCCGCCACTTTTTTGGGTGGGTTTTTTTTAGTTTAGGGTTTGGGCTTTTCTTAAAAGAGCTGAATGCCCTTTTCAGGGCAAGAAAAAGAGCTGAATGTCCTTTTAAGGGTAATGCCCATACAAATGCCCTTTTCAAGGCAATGGGTAGCTTAGGTTTTTGTTAGAGTTAGGTTTATTATTTTGGGGGGTTGGTTGGGTAATAATCTTAATTGGTGGCAGCTAGTTATAGTTTTAGTTTAGTGTGGGTGGCATTAAAGTAGAGTTTTGGGCATTTCCTACATCTAGTACAGTATAGAGAGTGTTGTTAACCCTTGCACCCACTGAAAAGTCACAAGCTTGCCTGGCATGGCTAGATTGTGACAGATTAGTGACAGTAGAAGGGGACTGATAACCCTTTCTGCGCCAAACAAGTGACTGGCGCAGGGTTGGTTAACCCTGGTCGTCACAATCCTCCTTCCCCAATCAGGTCTATACCTAAAGCACAGTTTGCTTGAACAATACGCAATATCATTGATGACCTATGTGTGCAAAAACTATTGCAAGAGATTACTGAGAAACTTGTGGTAAGAGGGTATGACTGAGGAATTTTAGAACAACACTTTGTGGATTTAGCAATGGAGACACAGGTTACTCTTCTTTAAAAAAAAACATGAGAGAAAAACAGGCAAGTGCCTCACATTTACCACCATGTATAATAGTGACAAAGGGGCATTGGAACAGATCCGAAAGGGAAAAATGGGAAATGTTACCCTCTAACACAGCTTCCCTTTACAGGATTAGACACCCCCCTAAGAATTAGGTTTAGACGAGGGAGAAATCTGCATGACCAGCTTATGAAAGCTGACCCAACCCGTTGCTATGTACAACAGAGTTGGCTTCAAAATGGCAAAAAGAGTAGCTTTAGATGCCCAAGTTGTACAACCTGCCATGGGATGATACTTGACTCCACTTTCCAACAGTTTTGTGGTGTATCTCCTGAACTGCAATTGTGGAATGTTTTATGTTGGAAATACCTTAGATGACATTCGAACTATGATGGCCAATCATTGGTCAGCCATTAGAACAGCAATCAAGAACAAAGCAGATGACCCGCCAGTCACTAAACACTTTGCGGAAAAGTGTAATGAAAAGAAGCAATGGCACTATTGTTGCATGGACTGAAGGGTTGTTATGATATATAAATCTTAACACAATGTTACTGTAATACTTTTTCTAGTGCAAAAAAGGTGCTTTGTATCTTGTGGAAAATGTTACATTGACAATTCCAGCAAAGAGCTGGACAGGATACACTTGCTAGCACTCATTCCCTTCAAATATAGAGAAGTGTTTGCGTGGATTGTTGAACTAAAAACCATAATCTTTATTGATAAACCGATTAAAATGGGTGAAAAAGCACAATTAAAAATGGATTGCAACCATGTATAGAGACACAGTATTGGAATCAAATAGATGTCCACTAGGCGTCAAAATGCTGACAGCATAGAAACCAAACACTATATTAGAGTCTCAATATTGCTGCAAATTCAAAGATCCATGAATTAACCCTTATATATTGGTGAATAAAATAGTGGGTTGTGACCAATAAGATATGACTCAATGGTCTATTTATAATACACCAATAGTAATGTCAGCACTAAACTCTCAAATGATTACATATATCCCTACCACAACCACCAGAGATTAATATAATACCCAATGGGTTATAAATGAAATGGCAGTTTTGAAGGACAGAAAGTATGTCTGTGTAGTCAGGTAGATGAGCTGATTTATAATAATGGTAATGCTAAATGAATCTAGACCTGTGTGATAACTTTATCAAGTTGTTATCGAAGTAAAGTTCAAATATAGTGAAGTGACAATACAGTGAGATATCCAAATATGTTAATACCCCATTCAACAGACAGGGTTTATATGGTAAGGATTGACAGCGTGCATTTAAATAAACGGCTTCATGAACCCCATCACTTATACTGGTGCTGATTACACAAGATGGTTTGTGTTCTTAAATTGTTACACTGAAATAGGATGCTAGTCGTGGAAAGGGAACACTAACCATGTAGCTGTTAACTGATATACACTGCAATATCGTCCACTTCAAAATGCAGCGATAAATATGTTATATCTGTCACTGTCGGATATGTGCTGTATATGCACGTATTGAATAAGTAACTCAACAGCCTAAATGCACACTATTGATTCCGCTAGTGGAAGCCCAGTTGGTCAGTGCCCCATATTAGTAACACTCCGTGTGTTAAGCACAATAGAATTAAAATGAATAGTGCAAGTGGTCTTTTATGCAAGATAGAAGGTTTGCATCCAGTAGCTACATTCAATATAAGAATTCTTAATTGATACTATTTCTGAGTACAATGTATCTTTGTATTGATACAAACTTGCAAATACGTCATTGAATAGTCAGCGGCTTTGTGTGTTATAATGCCCACTAATATTGTATATTAGATATCATTGCAGATTGAATTTGGGCCGCATTAATTCTGGTGTCTTAAAGGGGCAGTCTAGTCCAAAATAAACTTTAAACTATTCAGATAGGGCATGTCATTTTAATCAATTTTCCAATTTACTTTGTTCTCTTGGTATTTTTAGTTGAAAGTTAAACCCAGGAGGTTCATATGCTAATTTCTAAGCCCTTGAAGGCCGCCTCTTGTCTCAGGACATTTTGACAGTTTTTCACCACTAGAAGGTATTAGTTCATGTGTGTCATATAGATAACACTGTGCTCTTGCACGTGGAGTTCCTCGGATCCAGCGCTGATTGGCTAAAATGCATATATGTCGAAAGAACTGAAATAAGGGGGCAGTTTGCAGAGGCTTAGATACAATATAATCACAGAGGTAAAAAGTGTATTTATATAACTGTGTTGGTTATGCAAAACTAGGGAATGGGTAATAAAGTGATTATCTATCTTTACAAACAATACAAATTCTGGTGTAGACTGTCCTTTAAATATGTTGCAATTACGTCTAGCTATAATGCCACAACAGTCTACATGTGTAACATAAATATTGGTAAAGACCCAGCTCCTCAAATACCCTTGTTAAATCACACTCCACCAGTTTGAAACCATATAAGTAGGTGTATATATTATAGTACTGCCAGGTCTATAGATTTACTCCAAAGCAAGCCGCCTATAGCTGTTCCGATCAGCCAATAGAATGCAAGCTCAATCTGATTGGCTGATTGAATCAGCCAATCGGATTGAACTTGATTCTGATTGGCTGATTCCATCAGCCAATCAGAATTTTCCTACCTTAATTCCGATTGGCTGATAGAATCCTATCAGCCAATCGGAATTCGAGGGACGCCATCTTGGATGACGTCCCTTAAAGGAACCGTCATTCGTCGGGAAGTCGTCGGAAGAAGAAGATGGGTCCGCGGTGGAGGTCTTCAAGATGGAGCCGGTCCTCATCGGATGAAGATAGAAGATGCCGCTTGGAAGAAGATGGTTGCCGGTACGGATCTACTCTTCTTCCCGGATAGGATGAAGACTTTGGAGCCTCTTCTGGACTTCTTCAGCCGTCACTTGATAGAAGACTTCAGCCAGATGATGGATGTCTAGCCCCCGCTTGGGCTTGGATGAAGATTTCGGAGCCTGGAACGATCGGTGATACCTGGCATGGTGAAGACAAGGTAGGAAGATCTTCAGGGGCTTAGTGTTAGGTTTATTTAAGGGGGGTTTGGGTTAGATTAGGGGCATGTGGGTGGTGGGTTGTAATGTTGGGGGGGATATTGTATGTTTTTTTTTACAGGCAAAAGAGCTGAATTCTTTGGGGCATGCCCCGCAAAGGGCCCTTTTAAGGGCTGGTAAGGTAAAAGAGCTTTGAACTTTTGTAATTTAGAATAGGGTAGGGCATTTTTTTATTTTGGGGGTCTTTGTTATTTTATTAGGGGGCTTAGAGTAGGTGTAATTAGTTTAAAATTGTTGTAATTTTTTTCTAATGTTTGTAAATATTTTTTTATTTTTTGTAACTTAGTTCTTTTTTATTTTTTGTACTTTAGTTAGTTTATTTAATTGTATTTATTTGTAGGAATTGTATTTAATTTATTTATTGATAGTGTAGTGTTAGGTTTAATTGTAGGTAATTGTAGGTATTTTATTTAATTAATTTATTGATAGTGTAGTGTTAGGTTTAATTGTAGGTAATTGTAGGTATTTTATTTAATTAATTTATTGATAGTGTAGTGTTAGGTTTAATTGTATTTAATTGTAGGTAGTTTATTTAATTTATTTATTGATAGTGTAGTGTTAGGTTTAATTGTAACTTAGGTTAGGATTTATTTTACAGGTAATTTTGTAATTATTTTAACTAGGTAACTATTAAATAGTTATTAACTATTTAATAGCTATTGTACCTGGTTAAAATAATTACAAAGTTGCCTGTAAAATAAATATTAATCCTAAAATAGCTACAATATAATTATAATTTATATTGTAGCTATATTAGGGTTTATTTTACAGGTAAGTATTTAGATTTAAATAGGAATAATTTATTTAATAAGACTTAATTTATTTCGTTAGATAAAAATTATATTTAACTTAGGGGGGTGTTAGTGTTAGGGTTAGACTTAGCTTTAGGGGTTAATCCATTTATTAGAGTAGCAGTGAGCTCCGGTCAGCAGATTAGGGGTTAATACTTGAAGTTAGCTGTCGGCGATGTTAGGGAGGGCAGATTAGGGGTTAATACTATTTATTATAGGGTTATTGAAGCGGGAGTGAGGCGGATTAGGGGTTAATACATTTATTATACTAGCAGTGAGCTCCGGTCGGCAGATTAGGGGTTAATTATTGTAGGTAGCTGGCGGCGACGTTGTGGGGGCAGATTAGGGGTTAATAAATATAATATAGGGGTCGGCGGTGTTAGGGGCAGCAGATTAGGGGTACATAGGGATAACGTAGTTGGCGGCGGTGTACGGAGCGGCAGATTAGGCGTTAAATAAATTTAAATATAGTGGCGACGATGTGGGGGGACCTCGGTTTAGGGGTACATAGGTAGTTTATGGGTGTTAGTGTACTTTAGAGCACAGTAGTTAAGAGCTTTATGAACCGGCGTTAACCCAGAAAGCTCTTAACTACTGACTTTTTTCTGCGGCTGGAGTTTTGTCGTTAGATTTCTAACGCTCACTTCAGCCACGACTCTAAATACCAGCGTTAGAAAGATCCCATTGAAAAGATAGGATACGCAATTGACGTAAGGGGATCTGCGGTATGGAAAAGTCGCGGCTGGAAAGTGAGCGTTAGACCCTTTAATGACTGGCTCCAAATACCAGAGGGCGGTAAAAACCAGCGTTAGGAGCCTCTAACGCTGGTTTTGACGGCTACCGCCCAACTCTAAATCTAGGCCAGAATGTTTCCTAGCTTTGGTTTGTATTTATGTGTTCATAGGCACGAATTAGGACTCTATCAAGTTTCCATATATTCAGGGTTGTTTATAAACGTGAGAAATAATTGTTATTCTCATTTAAGCCTCCTCGTATTCCTATGGAAACTTGTTGTAACCCAAAGCGTCTGAGTTCTGACTTTTTGCTCTGATGGAAATGTAAAAAATGATTTGCTACAATTGTTAGTCTCTTCCTATCTTCCAAGTTTTTTTTAGCCGATTTAATATTTTTGAGGTGTTCAAGGATTCTAACCCTCAATTTTTGTGAAGTCATAACCACTTAAATAAGATTACATATGCATATGATTCCATAGATGACCCCTTCTGTATTGCAATCAATGTATAGAAACATAGAAACCTAGTATAGAAACCTAGAATAGAAGCTCTAGCGCATCCAGAATAGTGATGTCGCGAATAGTTCGCCGGCGTATAGTTCCCGACGACATAGCATGTTCACGTTCGCCGCGGCGGGCGACCATATGCGATGTTCGATCCGCCCCCTATTCGTCATCATTGAGTAAACTTTGACCCTGTATCTCACAGTCTGCAGACACATTCCAGCCAATAAGCAGCAGACACTCCCTCCCCGACCCTCCCAGCTCCTGGGCAGCAGCCATTTTAGATTCATTCGAAAGCTGCATTGTTAGTGAGAGGAGGGATAGTGTAGCTGCTGCTGATTAATAGGGAAATCGATAGCTAGGCTAGTGTATTCAGTGTCCACTACAGTCCTGAAGGACTCATCTGATCTCTGGTGTAAGGACAGCACCCCAAAAAGCCCTTTTTAGGGCTAGAACATCTTTTTTTTTTATTTTTTTTTTCCTGTGTAATCTAATTGCAGTTGCTTGCCTGCCATGCCACTTGCCCAGTACCACCACTCATATCTGGTGTAACAGTAGTGTAAATTTAAAAAAAAAAAAAAACTTTTTTGACTGTGAAACATCAGTCTGCTAGTGTAATCTAATTGCAGTTGCCTGCCTGCCAGCGTGTGTGCCAGGTCCACTTGCCCAGTGCCACCACTCATATCTGGTGTAACAGTAGTGTAAATTTAAAAAAAATAACTTTTTTGACTGTGAAACATTAGTCTGCTTGTGTAATCTAATTGCAGTTGCCTGCCTGCCAGCGTGTGTGCCAGGCTCACAGCGTATACTGTGCCCACTTGCCCAGTGCCACCACTCATATCTGTTGTAACAGTAGTGTAAATTTAAAAAAAAAAACTTTTTTGACTGTGAAACATTAGTCTGCTTGTGTAATCTAATTGCAGTTGCCTGCCTGCCAGCGTGTGTGCCAGGCCCACTTGCCCAGTGCCACCACTCATATCTGGTGTAACAGTAGTGTAAATTAAAAAAAAAAAAAAACTTTTTTGACTGTGAAACATCAGTCTGCTAGTGTAATCTAATTGCAGTTGCCTGCCAGCGTGTGTGCCAGGCTCACAGCATATACTGTGCCCACTTGCCCAGTGCCACCACTCATATCTGGTGTAAAAGTAGTGTAAATTTAAAAAAAAAACTTTTTTGACTGTGAAACATCAGTCTGCTAGTGTAATCTAATTGCAGTTGCCTGCCAGCGTGTGTGCCAGGCCCACTTGCCCAGTGCCACCACTCATATCTGGTGTAACAGTAGTGTAAATTAAAAAAAAAAACTTTTTTGACTGTGAAACATCAGTCTGCTTGTGTAATCTAATTGCAGTTGCCTGCCTGCCAGCATGTGTGCCAGGCTCACAGTGTATACTGTGAACACTTGCCCAGTGCCACCACTCATATCTGGTGTAACAGTAGTGTAAATTAAAAAAATAATAATTTTGGACTATGAAACATCAGTCTACTTTTTTGTGTCAGGCTCACAGCGTATACTGTGCCCACTTGCCCAGTGCCACCACTCATATCTTGTTTAATAGTAGTGTAAGTGTACATTTAAAAAAAAAAAAAATTTGGACTGTGAAACATCAGTCTGCTTTTTTGTGTCAGGCTCACAGCGTATACTGTGCCCACTTGCCCAGTGCCACCACTCATATCTTGTTTAATAGTAGTGTAAGTGTACATTTAAAAACAAAAAAAAAATTTTGGACTGTGAAACATCAGTCTGCTTTTTTGTGTCAGGCTCACAGCTTATACTGGGCCCACTTGCCCAGTGCCACCACTCATATCTTGTTTAATAGTAGTGTAAGTGTACATTTAAAAAAATAAAAACTTTTTTGACTGTCAAACATCAGTCTGCTTTTTTGTGTCAGGCTCACAGCGTATACTGTGCCCACTTGCCCAGTGCCACCACTCATATCTTGTTTAATAGTAGTGTAAGTGTACATTTAAAACAAAAAAAACTTTTTGGACTGTGAAACATCAGTCTGCTTTTTTTGTGTCAGGCTCACAGCGTATACTGTGCCCACTTGCCCAGTGCCACCACTCATATCTTGTTTAATAGTAGTGTAAGTGTACATTTAAAACAAAAAAAACTTTTTGGACTGTGAAACATCAGTCTGCTTTTTTTTGTGTCAGGCTCACAGCGTATACTGTGCCCACTTGCCCAGTGCCACCACTCATATCTTGTTTAATAGTAGTGTAAGTATACATTTAAAACAAAAAAAACTTTTTGGATTGTGAAACATCAGTCTGCTTTTTTGTGTCAGGCTCACAGCGTATACTGTGCCCACTTGCCCAGTGCCACCACTCATATCTTGTTTAATAGTAGTGTAAGTGTACATTTAAAAAAAAAAAACTTTTTGGACTGTGAAACATCAGTCTGCTTTTTTGTGTCAGACTCACAGCGTATACTGGGCCCACTTGCTCAGTGGCACCACTCATATCTTGTTTAATAGTAGTGTAAGTGTACATTTAAAAAAAAATGACAGGCAGAGGCAGGCCACCCCACAGGTGCCGTCGTGGTCATGGTGCTGTGATTCCCTTTGGCCCTAGAATAATGCCCAGTGTTCAGAGGCCACGTCCCATGAACTCGAAAAGTTCTGAGGAGGACATAGTTGACTTTTTAACACAGGACACCCAATCTTCTATAGCTTCCGCTCCGAACCTTGACGCACCATCCTCCTCCAGCTTATCTTCGGGCACCTCTCAAGTTACCACTCGCCCGCCTGCTGCCACCACCAACACTAGCACCACAGCCGCTTCACTTGATCTGTCAGAGGAGTTATTTACACAGCAGTTGGAAGAAATGAGTGATGCGCAACCATCATTGACAGAGGATGTAGATAACAGTGATATGTCTCAGTCAGGCAGCATTACAGACATGGACGTACGGTGTGATGATGATGTTGTACCCGCTGCTGCTTCCTTTTTTGATTTGTCAGATACAAGTGAAGCGGTTGATGATGACGATGCGTCTGTAGATGTCACGTGGGTGCCCGCTAGAAGAGAAGAAGAACAGGGGGAAAGTTCAGATGGGGAGACAGAGAGGAGTAGAAGGAGACGAGTTGGAAGCAGGGGGAGGTCATCGCAAGGAGCTAGTGGCACAGTCAGACAGCATGCATCGGCACCCGGGGTCAGCCAGACAGCACGCCAATTAACGCATGCTGTTGCCACCACCAGAATGCCGTCATCGCAGAGCTCAGCAGTGTGGCATTTTTTTGTGTGTCTGCCTCTGACAACAGCGATGCCATTTGCAAACTGTGCCAAAAGAAACTGAGTCGTGGGAAGTCCAACACCCACCTAGGTACAACTGCTTTGCGAAGGCACATGATCGCACATCACAAACGCCTATGGGTTCAACACATGAGTAGAAGCAGCACACACACTCAAAGCCGCCATTCTTCTCCTGGTCCCGCATCTTCAGCCACATCAACCACTGCTGTCCTCCTTGCCCCCTCTCAACCATCCGCCACTCCGTCTCTCTTCCGGAGCAGTTCCTGCTCATCTGCCCACAGTCAGGTGTCTGTCAAGGACATGTAAGAAGCCACAAAGTCACCCCCTTGCCGGCGTCTGACAGCTGGCTTGTCTGAACTCTTAGCCCACCAGCTTTTACCTTACAAGCTGATGGAGTCTGGGGCGTTCAAAAAATTTGTAGCTATTGGGACACCGCAGTGGAAGGTACCCGGCCGAAATTTCTTTGCACAAAAGGCAATCCCCAACCTGTACTCGATTGTGCGAAAGGAAGTAATGGCATGTCTGGCACACAGTGTTGGGGCAAGGGTCCATCTGACCACTGATAGCTGGTCTGCAAAGCATGGTCAGGGCAGGTATATCACCTACACTGCATATTGGGTAAACCTGCTGATGGCTGCCAAGCATGGAATGCGTGGCTCTGCAGAGGAGTTGGTGACACCGCCACGACTTGCAGGCAGGCCTGCTGCCACCTCCTCTACTCCTCCTACTCCATCCTCTTCCATAACCTCCTCGGCTGAGTCCTCTTCTGCTGCTGCGATTTGCTCCACATCAACGGCACCTCCCAGCTCCCCAGGTACTATTCCACATCCCGGATACGGCAGTGTCACACCGTCTTGTGTGCCGTGCATGGCACATGTGTGTAATCTGATCGTACAACGCTTTGTGCATAAGTACCCAGGCTTACAGGACGTCCTGGAGCAGGCCAGGAAGGTTTGTGGCCATTTGAGGCGTTCCTACACGGCCATGGCACACTTTTTCGATATCCAGCGGTGAAACAACATGCCAGTGAGGCACTTGATTTGCAACAGCCCAACACGTTGGAATTCAACATTCCTAATGTTCGACCGCCTGCTCCAACAAGAAAAAGCCTTTAACGAGTATTTGTATGACCAGGGTGCAAGGACAGCCTCTGTGGAGCTGGGAATTTTTTTGCCACGTTACTGAACGCTCATGCGCAATGCCTGTAGGCTCATGCGTCCTTATGAGGAGGTGACAAACCTAGTCAGTCGCACCGAAGGCACCATCAGCGACATCATACCATTTGTTTTCTTCCTGGAGCGTGCCCTGCGAAGAGTGCTGGATCAGGCCGTAGATGAGCGTGAACAGGAAGAGTTGTGGTCACCATCACCACCAGAAACAGCCTTATCAGCATTGCTTGCTGGACCAGCTGCAACGCTGGAAGAGGATTGTGAGGAAGAGGATTCAGAGGAGGAATGTGGCTTTGAGGAGGAGGAGGAGGAAGACTACCACAACAGGCATCCCAGGGTGCTCGTTGTCACCTATCTGGTACCCGTGGTGTTGTACGTGGCTGGGGGGAAGAAGATACCTTCAGTGAGATCACTGAGGACGAGGAACGGGACATGAGTAGCTCGGCATAAGTATAAAGTGCCTGAAATGTTACCGAATTACCGCAAGTCGGAAAGGATGCAGCAGTTCCAAAATAAATTAAAAAGTATGCTTTACACAGCGTATAAGGGTGATGTCACAGCACAACGGGAATCTAACAGGGGAAGAGGTGAAAGTAATCCTCCGACTCCCATGCCGGCAAGGACAGGACGCTTTACAGACGTGTTGTTGATGGAGGACATGCAGAGCTTTTTCAGTCCTATGCATCGCCACAGCCCTTCGGGGTCCACCCTCAGAGAACGACTCGACCGACAGGTAGCAGACTACCTCGCCTTAACTGCAGATCTCGACACTCTGAGGAGCGATGAACCCCTTGACTACTGGGTGTGCAGGCTTGACCTGTGGCCTGAGCTATCCCAATTTGCGATAGAACTTCTGGCCTGCCCCGCTTCAAGTGTCCTGTCAGAAAGGACCTTCAGTGCAGCAGGAGGTATTGTCACTGAGAAGAGAAGTCGCCTAGGTCAAAAAAGTCTAGATTACCTCACCTTTATTAAGATGAATGAGGGATGGATCCCGAAGGGACTGACATTGAATGATACATTCGAGTAAAAAAGGCCTGATGAGATGAGCTGCCTTGGGCTAAAAATGTTCCACACGCTGCTGTATTTTATCTTCGAATGCCGGATGACTTGCGGGACTTATCCGCCACCAACTAGGGTTCAAGCTGCAATGTTTTAGGGCACTTTCTGCCTGGGAAACAAACATCAATTTTTCTATACCTAATTTTTCAGGCATGTGTACATGCCAAATTTTTCTGGCCTCTGGTGCTGCACTGTGGCTTCAAAAAACAAACCAAAAAAAAGGCAAGTAACAGGGATTAAACTGATAGGAATAGTACTACTTAACACACACCACTTCTATCTGGTGGCACATTAGATTGCACGCGCAGTGCCCCAAATTTGAAGTCGGAGAACCGACCAAGCATCTTTTTCCATCTCCCGGTTCCTAAAATCCATGCCATATACACGTCCCCTGGCGCCGCAACTGCCTCTGGGAACCTTACCATGGGTCCCAAACCGCACATCTTGTAATTCTCTGTCTGGGAAATTATCTATCTTTCAAATCTATCTATTGCATCTATTGATCTATCTAATCTATGTATCTATCTATCTATCTATCTATCTATCAAATCTATCTCGTGGCTGGACTGTTTTGTGACAGCCACTTGTGTTTCGGCCAAATGTCCGTCTGCTAAAAGTCCGGCCACGATTGCACGAGCAGTGCCCCAAATTTGAAGTAGGAGGACCGACCAAGCATCTTTTTCCATCTCCCGGTTCCTAAAATCCATGCCATATACATGTCCCCTGATAGGGGACGTAACAGCGATTAAACTGATCAGAATAGTACTACTTAACACACCACTCATATCTGGTGGCACAGTAGATTGCACGCACAGTGCCCCAAATTTGAAGTAGGAGGACCGACCAAGCATCTTTTTCCATCTCCCAGTTCCTAAAATCCATGCCATATACACGTCCCCTGATAGGGGACATAACAGGGATTAAACTGATCAGAATAGTACTACTTAACACACCACTCATATTTGGTGGCACAGTAGATTGCATGCGCAGTGCCCCAAATTTGAAGTCGGAGGACCGACCAAGCATCTTTTTCCATCTCCCGGTTCCTAAAATCCATGCCATATACACGTCCCCTGATAGGGGACGTAACAGGGATTAAACTGATCAGAATAGTACTACTTAACACACCACTCATGCCCCAAATTTGAAGTTGGAGGACCGACCAAGCATCTTTTTCCATCTCCCGGGTTCCTAAAATCCATGCCATACAGGTGTGAATATCTGTACAGTTTCTCTGAATTTGTAAGTATTCTCGAGTTAGAAGGGCTTTCACTGTGTGGGGAGAGTGAGCACTTAAATGGTGTAAAATATTGTTTGTGGCTGATTCATTTCTGTACAGATCTGTGTGAATTTCTCCATTTGATTTGATAGAAATTTTTAAATCTAAGAAATTCACTTCTTTCTTGTCCAAATGCCTTGTCAGTTTAAAATTAAGGTAATTTTGGTTCAGCTCTTTCAGAATTTCTTCCAATAATGATTGGGGTCCCTCCCACATAAAAAAGATGTCATCTATATATCTGAGGCAGATGGAAACGTAGTCTGTGTATTTAGTTTTGTCATCTGTGAAGACTATATGTTGTTCTCATCAGCCCAGAAAAAGATTTGCATATGTCCCCATCGCTGTGCCAATAGTTTTCAGATATAACTGGTTATTAAAAACAAAAAATTGTGTTTCAAGACAAAATCCAATAATTTGATAATAAATCTATCATGGAGTGGATCTTCTTTGGAGGATGCTGAGAGGAAGCTTTCTAAAGCTTTGATACCCAAGTTGTGACTAATACTCGTGTAGAGTGCTTCCACATCAGTTATTACAAGTAGGGTGTTATCTTTGGCAGTAATGTTCTTTAAATATTTTAAAACCTCTTTCACATAGGAGGGTAAAGTTAAAACAAATTCTCTTAATCTGTAATCAATGAATTGACTCGCTTTTTTCGCTAGGTAACCTATGCCTGAGACTATTGGGTGTCCTGGCAGGTTTTTAGAATCTTTATGTATTTTGGAAATTATATAAAATGTTGCAATTCTGGGGTTTGTTACTGTTAGAAATATATTTTCTTTTGAGGTGATAATTTCATCTTTGAAGGCATCCCGCCGTATGTTTTCATAAGCTTCTAGATAATCTTTACAAGGATTAAATATTAGTTTTTTTATAACATTATGAAGTTGCTTCTGCACTTCTCTGAGATACATGTTTGTTTGTTAGCCATAATACCACATTGCCCCCTTGTCTGATTTGCAAATGATTACATCGTTCTATTTTTAAATGTCTTGTAAAGCCAGTTTCTCATTTTTAGACAGATTTTTAGATATTTGTTTGGATGTTAAGTTGGTAATTTCATTACAAACCAGTTAATTAAATACCTCAATGTGTCTGGAGTTATATATCTTTGGTATGTAATTTAACTTATTTTTAATTTGCTCTTTCCAGTCTTTTGTTGGGGTTTCTTGTTCATTTTAATCCAGTAGAGCCTCCATTGTTTGGAGTGTTAGTTGTTCATCAACTGTCCAGGTATGTGCTTCATGTACCAATCCACATGTGGTATTTCTCTTTTTCTTGTATTCTTTTTTAAGAAGTAGTTTTCTCAAATATAGATGTATATCATTTACTACTTCAAATTTGTCCAATTGAGAACTTGGACAGAAAGACATGCCTTTGGACAGTACATTAGTGTGGTCATGGGATAGTATTTTTTCTGACAGATTAATAATTCTCAGTGCTCATTTTGGAGAAGGGACTTTCCTATCTTTTGCATGGCTTCCACAGTTTGCCGTTTCCTTTGTATTGATTGTTAGTTTTCAACTGTTTTTGTTTGGCCCCTCCTTCCTCTCCTGGTGGATTTCCATCTGAAGAGGCCTCTTCCCCTATAAAAAAAATATTCCTCTTCCTTCTCTCTGGTCTAGTTTCCATACTGGAAGTACTAGGGTCTCATTTTCACTTTCACTGTTGGTGGTATATGACTTTACTTTCTGTCTCAGAAATATCACTTACTATAGTTTGCACTCTGGATGGTCTTTTGTTGTTAGACCCAAATTCCCCCCCCCCCCCCCCCCCCATTTGTACACTCTTTTTTTACTGAAATCTGCCACATCTCTACTGAGTTTTGTTTGTATAGTTTCTTTCATCTCCCTTTCGTATTTATCCAGTGCTGTACGGTATTTTTATATATCTGGTTTCAAAGTCTGCTAGAGTTTCAAATTCTTTTAGCTGTTGATATTGCTCCTTAATAATTTCTTCTATGCCTTTCATGTTCAGCATTATCATGTTTTATCAATACTTGCATCATCTTTTCTAAACATTACGACTTTGCGGAAAAGGGTCATACAGTCTGATTTGCGTTTTCGGCTAATTGACCATGCTGAAGAGGGGTGGTTACCAACATAAAAACTGTTACAACTTGAGGCCAGATGGATCCACAAGCTCAACACAATACACTACACTCACATGGTCTCAATATGGCCATAGATTGGCACTGCTTTTTGTGATCATGAATATGATATCTGACAGCTAATGGACCCCATATATATTACGAAGGTAAGTTTATAGAGATTTATTCATACTTTGTCCAGATTATACTCTATTCATTCAAATAATACTATATAACTGAACTTGCATCAACCTAGATGTTAGACATACACCTATTTGACTTTACCCTGATTGCCACTTATAAACATGGGTCTAGGATATCTATTGAGACCCAGGTCATTGACACATGGTATATAGGGTAATATTTTCTGATATGATGATGATGTGTTTTCAATACTATGGGGCATATCTATCAAGCTCCGGATAGAGCTTGAGGCTCCGTGTTTCTGGCGAGCCTGCAGACTCGCCAGAAACACCAGTTATGAAGCAGCGGTCTAAAGACCGTTGCTCCATAACCTGTCCCCCTGCTCTGAGCAGGCGGACAGAGATCGCCGCAATTCAACCCGATCAAGTACGATCGGGTTGATTGACACCCCCCTGCTGGCGGCCGATTGGCCGCAATTCTGCAAAGGGCGGCGTTGCACCAGCAGCTCTTGTGAGCTGCTGGTGCAATGCTGAATACTGAGAGCGTATTGCTCTACGTATTCAGCGAGGTCTGGCGGACCTGATCCGCACTGTCGGATCAGGTCCGCCAGACTTTGATAAATAGAGGCCTATAGGTCTTGCTCGCGCTTTACCTATGGATTTAACTATATAACTTTCTATCCTTATTTTACATTGGGATCCTTTAGACAGAATTGATAAGCCGAGACAGGGTTGCCCCTCTTACTCTGTTCTTAAATAACAGTTGCATGGCCCATACATGTAGTTAACAACTTAGTAGGCAATACAGGGATAATTTGTATATATGTATTGATATTTATTAAACATTGGGCTACAATGTCAATACATTGAGCTAGGATGAGTTATATACACACTATCTTCTTGAGTTGTAACACATTCAATGTTGGTTTTAACATTGCTTGTATTGAATGTTATTGTTTAAAAAGGCCTGTTACTATGACAAGTTTGAGCACAATTTGCAAAGGGGGTGGAACTTAGGGTTTAAATACACTGTTTGTCTGAGGAAGGGGAGATTGTCCCAAAATGTGACCACATTAAAGTTTCAAGGAATGGTTGTTTTCAATCCAGCAAGTGCGGTCTGTATATTTTTTCTATTATATTGCTTTGCCAGCACCCTGGTCGCTGACTGTTTAATGGTTTGGTTTGTGAGAGTGCATATCCCTTATATATATATATATATATATATATATATATATATACATGCATACATTGTACACACACACACACATATATATATATAGTATACTTATGTATACTTTGCTATGTGGAACATAACAATAGTAATAACATAATAATAATAAAATAAAACATTATAACAACACAAAAATACCTGGGAAATCAATATAGAATTAATTCTCAATATATTTGGCAAATACCCCTTGAGCTATGCACAGTTCCATCACATTTATTGCTGTGACTAAAACCTAGGTGGTCTCATATGCTAATTTCTAAGCCCTTGAAGGCCGATTCTTATCTCAATTAATTTTACAGTTTTTCACAGCTAGAGGGCATTAATTTATGTGTGCCATATAGATAACATTGTGCTCACGCCCGATTAGTTACTTATGAGAGGGCTCTTATTAGCTAAAATGCAAGTCTGTCAAAAGAACTGAAATAAGGTTGAAGCCTGCAGAAGATTGGAAACATGGTAATCAGGGAGGTATAACTGTGTTATTATTATTCTTTATTTATAAAGCGCCAACAGATTCCGCAGTGCTTCCCATGGGTACAAGGATAACAGTACAATGGAGAAACAATACGATAAAATACAAAATTTTACAGACAAAATACAGGGGGAATTGAGGGCCCTATTCCCGTGGGAACTTACAATCTAGATGGGTAGGAGGATGGGAAACAGGAGGAGGGGACTACATAGGTGAGAATGATATTAGTGAGGAGATAGAGGGCAACTGTTAGTTAAGTGAAGTTAGTTTGTTAATAAGTCGGGTGATAAGCTTCCCTGAACAGAAAGGTCTTTAGGGAACGTTTAAAGGAGGAGAGGTTAGGGGCAAGTCTGACAGCACAAGGAAGTGCGTTCCAGAGGGTTGGTGCCGCACAAGAGAAGTCCTGTAGTCTAGCATGAGAGGAGATGATGGTAGAGGACGCAAGAAGCAGTTCATTGTTGGATCTTAGGGGGCGGGCAGGAGTATATTTGTTGATAAGTGAGGACAGGTAGGGTGGGGCAGCATTGGTGAGGGCTTTGTAGGTCAGGGTGAGAATTTTGAATTTAACTCTGTTGTGAATGGGGAGCCAGTGAAGGGGCTCACAGAGAGGTGCAGCAGAAACAGAGCGTCGAGAGAGGTGGATTAGCCTGGCAGATGCATTTAGAATGGATTGGAGGGGAGAGAGGTGGGAGAGAGGGAGGCCAGTTAGTAAGTTGTTACAGTAGTCAAGTTGGGAAATTTCCAGATTTTTAGTAGTTTCAGCACTTAGAAACGGACGAATTTTGGACATATTGCGTAGGTGGTTTGCGGCAGGATGAAGAGAGCAATTGGATGTGGGGAATGAAGGACAGATTTGAGTCAAGCGTGACTCAGAGGCTGCGGACTTGGTGATGGGGAGATGGTGGTGCCACCAAAATTAAAAACCGGAGTAGAGTTAGAGGGGGGAATTAGAAGTAGTTCTTTCTTGGACATGTTTATTCTTAGGTGGTGAGAGGCCATCCAGGAGGAAATGCCATATAAGCAGTCGCTGATGTGAGAATTGACAGAAGGAGAGAGTGCAGGGGTGGAAAGGTAGATCTGGGCATCATCAGCATAGAGATGATATCTGAAGCCATAGCTGTTGATAAGTTTACCCAGTGAAGAAGTGTAAACAGAGAAGAGTAGAGGACCCAGGACAGAGCCTTGAGGTACTCCAACAGACAGAGGCAAAAGAGAGGAGGAGTCACCAGCAAAAGAGACGGAGAAGGAGCTGTTAGAGAGATAAGAGTGGATCCAGTAGAGGGCAGTGTCACAGACCCCAAGAGAGCTGAGAGTCTGTAGGAGAAGGGGATCGTCAACAGTGTCAAAGGCAGCAGAGAGGTCAAGTAAGATGAGTATAGAGTAGTAGCATTTGTTTTTAGCAGAAAGGAGATCGTTAGTAACCTTGGTGAGAGCAGTCTCAGTTGAGTGTTGGGGACGGAAGCCAGATTGTAGGGGGTCGAGCAATGAGTTGGAGGACAGGAATTGGGTTAGGTGATCGAAAACTAGTTTTTCAAGGAATTTTGAAGCTAGCGGGAGCAGTGATATGGTGCGGTAGTTTGCAGGGGAGTTAGGGTCAAGGGAGGGTTTTTTTGAGGATGGGGGTTACCTTTGCAGGTTTGAAGGAGGCAGGGAATGAGCGGTAGAAAGGGATAGGTTGAATATGTGAGTAAGAGCCGCAGTGAGGGTGGGAGACAGAGGGGGAATTAGATGTGAAGGAATAGGGTCAAGTGGGCAGGTAGTGAGGTGTGAGGCAGACAAAAGGGAAGCCACTACACTCTCAGTGGTTGGGAGGAGGGTGCAGAGAGTGGTAGAGGGGGTGACTGGGAGCGAAGTTGGGAGATTGAAGGTTTGTGTTGGGATGTTTCTTCGGATGGCAAGTGTTTTATTTAAAAAATAGTCAGCAAGGTCTTGAGCACTGAATGCAGATGATGGGGGAAGTGCAGGTGGGTAAAGGAGAGAGTTGAAAATGGAGAATAGTCTTTTAGGGTTTGAAGAGTGAGTGGATATAAGAGAAGATAAGTATGTTTGCTTAGCTAAGCGAAGGGCAGAGGTGTAAGAGAAAAGAATGAACTTATAGTGCAGGAAATCGGGTTCAGAGCGGGATTTCCTCCAGGCACGTTCAGCAGTGCGTGAGCATTTTTGTAGGTGGCGTGTTTGATGGGAGTGCCAGGGCTGGAGCTGATGACGTGGGGCTTTGCGAAGTTGGGGTGGAGCGAGAGTGTCAAGTGCAGCGGAGAGAGTATTGTTATAGTGGGTTATAGCAAGGTCAGGGCAGGATATCGTGGAAGTGTGGTTCAAAACTGGGGAATGGGTAATAAAGGGATTATCTATATTTTTAAACATTAAAAATTCTGGAGTAGACTCTCCCTTTAATTAAGTACATTTGTGATTAATACACATAGGCATGAGTGGAAAAAAACATCACTTGTGCTATTTATTTATTTATTTATTTTTCTCAATCAACATTATTTTGCTTTTATTTGAGATTATTGTAACTTGTAAAAATTTGTCAGAAACTTTCAAAAAAAAGTTTGCCTGCTTTAGCTAAAGATTAAATAATTATTAGATACTTAAAAAATAATTGGTGTCACTTTTAATTCATATTTAACAAAATAGCTGTTTTAAGATTAAGTGGCAAATATTGAAATGATTATGAGAGTTTATTGTCCTCTATGATTATAAAGTAATGACATGGTATTTTACTGCTGGGTATATTCCAGGCACTTGAAGATAGCATGGTGTGCACCTTATTATCTGTTCTAATTTTGCTACGCTGCATAAATCCAGCAATTTAGGTTAGACAGAAGCACAAAGTCATAGAGGGTGGAGATTTAACACATTTAATTCAACATGGTTTTGATATAACAATGTTTTAAACCCTTTGGTTAATTTACTTTAAATACATAAGTTTCTCATTTACCAAACTTTGTGATTCCTATTGTAAATCTTATGAAATAAAAATTAACTGTCTGTTAGTGAAATGACAAAAAAAAGTTTAGAATACTCCAGATAGTAATTTATCACTGCCCTGAAGCTGGGTATGAAGGTCATACAGATGAACTGATTTATGGGTTACTAATATAACATTTGAAATTCAGTCAGGTTGCTGAATATATTTATATGCACATATCTTTTGGATCAAGAACGCTGCCAATTCACTTTGCCGTAGGAAGTGAACATAAGTATTTTTCAATTAGGGACATCAGACTTTTCAATTATAAAAAAAAAATAAAAAAATATTTACATGAAATTTCCAGGAAATACTGCAGTCTGTTGTAATGAGAAATGTTAACATGTCTGATTTAAAATACATTTAAAAATCATATACCAGTTAATATCTAAAAATGCTTTAGTTGCAGTATTTAAAAAAAAAAAAATAGGAATCTGCTTACTCACAGGATTCATGTTGTCTGCAACTGCAAGCATTAAAGGGATATGCTATTAAATTTTGAAGAACTTTAAAGTGATGCAGCATATCTGTAAAAAACTGACTAGAAAATATCACCTTAAAGGAACATTTAAGCCAAAAAAAAGTATCTTATGATTCAGACAGAGAATTAAATTTTAAACAACATGCCAATTTACTTCTATTATCTAATTTGCTTCATTCTTTAGATATCCTTTGATAAAGAAATAGCAATGCACATGGGTGAGCCAAACACACGAGGCATCTAGGTGCAGCCACCAATCAGAAGCTGCTGAGCCTATCTAGACATGCTTTCAGGAAAGAATATCAAGAGAATGGAGCAATTTAGATAATAGAAGTACATTAGAAAGTTGTTTAAAATGGTCGTCTCTATCTGAATCATGAAAGAAAAAATTGGGGTTTAATGTCCCTTTAACATCACTATGTAAAAAATGAAGACATTTTACCTCAATTTCATAAGTATTCACACCCGATGGTAAAAAAAAACTTTAAGCAGCCAATCAGTATGCTAGTCCCAGGACTTGCAAGGGAGTGTGCATCTGGCATGTGCAGGCACAGTAATGTTATTTTCCTATTCAGTATAAGGACGTCTACTGTGAAATTTCATAAGATTTCAGTGAAAGCTCATGAGATCACAGCAAAGCAATGCATGTTTTCAACATTGACGACGCTGATTGGCTTTTTTTTCCTTTTAATTTGCAGCAGGACAGGTCTTGCAGGTATAGCTGTACCGCACACCTTTTTGGCTGTAACGCAATGTAACTACCGCATCTTTCAAAAAGTCCTTTTTCAATGGGACTTCCAAAGCGCCGATATTACGAGTTTTGCCTGGGAGGCCAAAAAGTGAGCGGTACAGCCTATACCGACAAGATTCGTTCTGCCATCTAAAGTCAGTAGTTATGAGTTTTACTTTACAAAGCTGTAGCATAAAACGCATAACTAAAGTGTTACACAGTACACTAACACCCATAAACTACCTATAAACCCCTAAACCGAGGCCATCCCGCATCACAAACACTAAAATAAAATTATTAACCCCTAATCTGCCGCTCCGGACATCGCCACCACTATAATAAACATATTAACCCCTAAACCGCCACACTCCCGCATTGCAAACACTAGTTAAATATTATTAACCCCTAATCTGCTGCCCCCAACATCACCGCCGCCACTAAAGTTATTAACTCCTAAACCTAAGTCTAACCCTAACACCCCTAATTTAAATATAATTAAAATAAATCTAAATAAAAATTACTATCATTAACTAAAAAATTCCTATTTAAAACTAAATAATTCCTATTTAAAACTAAATACTTACCTGTAAAAAAAAAACCTAAGCTAGCTAACATATAATTAATAGTTACATTGTAGCTATCTTAGGTTTCATTTTTATTTTACAGCTAAGTTTGTATTTAATTTAACTAGGTAGAATAGTTAGTAAATAGTTATTAACTATTTACTAACTACCTAGTTAAAATAAATATAAATTTACCTGTAAAATAAAACCTAACCTGCCTCACACTAACACCTAACATTACACTCAAATTCAATAAATTACATTAATTAAATACAATTAAAGGGACATGAAACCCACATTTTTTCTTTCATGATTTAGAAAGAGAATGCAATTTTAAACATCTTTCTAATTTACTTATATTATCTATTTTGTTTTATTCTCTTGATATTCTTTGCTGAAAAGCATATCTAGATATGCTCAGTAGCTGCTGATTGGTTGCTGCACATAGAAGCCTCGTGTGATTGGCTCACCATGTGCATTGCTTTTTCTTCAACTTAGGATATCTAAAAAATGAAGCAAAATAATAATAGAAGTAAATTGTAATGTTGTTTAAATTTCTATTCTCTATCTGAATCATGAAAGAAAGTAAACTAAATTACAAAAAATAAAAAACACTAAATTACACAAAATAAAAAAGAAATTATCAAATATTTAAACTAATTACACCTAATCTAATAGCCCTATCAAAATAAAAAAGCCCCCCCCCCCCACAAAATAAAAAGAACCCTAGCCTAAATGAAACTGCCAATAGCCCTTTAAAAGCCTTTTGCGGGGCATTGTCCCAAAAAAAATCAGCTCTTTTACCGGTAAAAAAAAAATACAAACAACCCCCACAACAGTAAAACCCACCACCCACACAACCAAACCCCCCAAATAAAATTATATCTAAATAAACCTAAGCTCCCCATTGCCCTGAAAAGGGCATTCAGATGGGCATTTCCCTTAAAAGGGCATTTAGCTCTTTTTCCTTGCCCAAACCTAAAAATAAAACCCACCCAATAAACCCGTAAAAAAACCTAACACTAATCCCCGAAGATCCACTTACAGTTTTTGAAGACCGGACATCCATCCACAACAAAGCAGGAGAAGTCTTCATCCAAGCGGCAAGAAGTCCTCAACGAAGCCGGGAGAAGTCTTCATCCAAGCGGCAAGAAGTCGTCCTCCAGATGGGCAGAAGTCTTCATCCAGACGGCATCTTCTATCTTCATCCTTCCGACGTGGAGCGGGCCCATCTTCAAGACATCCAGCGCGGAGCATCCTCTTCTTTCGAATCCTCTTGAAGAATCAAGGTTCTTTTAAATGACGTCATCCAAGATGGCGTCCCTTGAATTCCGATTGGCTGATAGAATTCTATCAGCCAATCGGAATTAAAGGTGAAAAAATCCTATTGGCTGATGCAATCATCCAATAGGATTGAGCTTCAATCCTATTGGCTGATCCAATCAGCCAATAGGATTGAGCTCGCATTCTATTGGCTGATTGGAACTGATTTCACCTTTAATTCCAATTGGCTGATAGAATTCTATCAGCCAATCGGAATTCAAGGGACGCCATCTTGGATGACGTCATTTAAAGGAACCTTCATTCATCAAGAGGATTCCAAAGAAGAGGATGCTCTGTGCTGGATGTCTTGAAGATGGACCCGCTCCGCGTCGGAAGGATGAAGATAGAAGATGCCGTCTGGATGACGACTTCTTGCCACATGGATGAAGACTTCTCCCTAAATGCCTTTTTAAGGGCAATGCCCATCCAAATGCCCCTTTCATGGCAATGGGAACCTTAGGTTTATTTAGATAGGGTTTTATTTGAGGGGTTTGTTTGTGTGGGTGGTAGGTTTTACTGTTGGAGGGTTGTTTGCATTTTTTTTTACAGGTATAAGAGCTAATTTCTTTGGGGCAATGCCCCACAAAAGGCTCTTTTAAGGGCTATTGGCAGTTTAGTTTACTAGGTTTTTTTTTATTTTGGGGGCTTTTTTAGTTTGATTAGGTGTAATTAGTTTAAATAATTAATCATTTCTTTTTTATTTTGTGTAATTTAGTGTTTATTTTTTTGTAATTTAGTTAATTGTATTTAATTAATTTAATTTATTTAATTGTAGTGTAATGTTAGGTGTTCGTGTAAAACAGGTTAGGTTTTATTTTACAGGTAAGTTTGTATTTATTTTAACTAGGTAGTTGGTAAATAGTTAATAATTTAACTAGTCTATCTAGTTAAAATAAATACAAACTTAGCTGTGAAATAAAAATAAAACCTATGATAGCTACAATGTAACTATTAGTTATATTGTAGCTTCCTTAGGTTTTATTTTACAGGTAAGTATTCAGTTTTAAATAGGAATTATTTAGGTATTAATTGTAATTTTTATTTAGATTTATTTTAATTATGTTAAAGTTAGTGGGTGTTAGGGTTAGAAATAAGGGATAATAACTTTAGTATAGTGGTGGAGACGTTGGGGTCGGAAGATTAGGGGATAATAAGTGTAGGTAGGCGGTGGCTATGTCAGGGGCGGCAGATTAGGGGTTAATAAGTGTAGGTAGGTGTCGGTGATGTCGGGGGCAGCAGATTAGGGGTGTTTAGACTCAGGGTTTATGTTAGGGTGTTAGGTGTAAACATAACTTTTCTTTCCCCATAGGCATCAATGGGGCTGCGTTACAGAGCTTTACGCTGCTTTTTTGCAGGTGTTAGGCTTTTATTTAGTCGGCTCTCCCCATTGATGTCTATGGGGAAATCGTGTACGAGCACGTAAAAACCAGCTCAAAGCAGCGCTGGTATTTGTGTGCGGTATGGAGCTCAACGCTGCCATATTGCCTGCTAACGCTGGGTTTTTGCAAACCTGTAATAGCAGCGCTATAGGGAGGTGAACGGTGACAATAACTTGCAAATTATTACCGAGCCGCTCATAACGCAAAACTCGCAATCTGGCCGTTACTTAGAAGCTCTCAGTTTAGCTCTGTTGAAAAGGTAGCTGGAAAGCCCACTGTAAGTGGGAAATAAGACACTCCCCCTTCCCCTTCTTTTGCATGTGAAAAGACCCTTTACACAAACAGGAGCAAGCTGGAGTAGGTAGCTGACGGTATTCTCATAAAACTTTGGGGCTTGGTTAGCAGTCTGAAAATCAGAGCAATGTTATTTAAAAATAAGCAAATCGACGGTGGAGCCAAGGCAGGCATAATGGAGGACGTGTGATATGTGAGCTCCAGGTGCAGTGAATAAGAAAAGTGGAGAAAAGGTTATCATAAGCTCCCAGAGGGTCACCAAAACACCACCGGAGTGTTTATACATCAATCCTCTGTGTTTTATGACCACTCAGTTTGCTCAGTGTAAAAGCTGACATGCAGTCTTTGACGTCTTGCAAGCTGAGGAGTGCAAGAACCAAAATGCCGGTCTCCTAAGAATCAGATAAGCTGGAGAGAAAACAGAGGATAAAACTGCAAGGAAGCTGCCACATCACAGGGTAAGGAGTTCAGAGGGGAATAAGGCAAGCAATTAATCTACAGGGTGATTGAGGAAGAAAGACAATTTTAAGACGCCATAGCAGGGAATCAGCCACGTGGGAGGCAGCATGTTAATAAAGTGATTATAAACAGCCAGAGAGACTTGAACAGCAACATGCCTACTATTTAATAAAGACTTTTAACCCTACATGATGTTAATGAATCGGGCTGCAGAGGAAGCATAAGTAAATAAAGCATTAAAATGTGAAAGCTGGATCACAAAATAACACATAAAAAGAAATAGCATTGTATGGTGATATAGCACAGATTGTACCTATCTATAGTACACAGCATATCACCAAAACTACTCAGAAACTTTGGATGGAAGGAAAATAACTTTGACACAGAACATTCACCCTATATAAATCACTCCCTGCAATTTATTTTTCTCCTGTAAACCACTCCGGCTTTGCATGTGACTCCAAAGTGCTATTAAAACACTAGTGCTGCAGCAGACTTTCTCCCACTTCAGGACATAAACAGGGGTCTTGCTATCCTTTGTTCAACAGCTAGATCATTTCAAGTGTTCCTCCATTTTATTATATGAGCTATATCATGTCAGTCAGAAGACAAAGTAAACTAAATGCTACAAATAAACCTGCAGCAGCCAATATATTTTTTAAACCTCAGAAAGGAGAAAAGGCTCATGATAAAGAAATTGTTGTAACTGAGGAAGAAATGGAAGAAGTTCTAGAACCAACTTCGCCAGCGGGTAATAATATACCCATTACCAGAAGTGACATAAGGAACCTTGTCTCCAAACAAGACCTATCCACAATATTTGACAAAATGTGGGAAAAGCTGGACACCCTCCAGAACACTGTTACAAACAGTCTCACTGAAATCAAACAGGATATTTCGGAACTGGGATCCAGGTTAGAATCCTTGGAAGAAAAAGAAGAAACACTGGAAGAAGACATTACAACCATAACTCAACAAATGGCTGATCAACAACAGGAATTGGCAGACATTAATGACAAGCTGGAAGACCTGGAAAATAGGAGCAGGAGGTGTAATATACGTCTAAAGGGTATCCCTGAAACTATAGTTACAACAGAATTAAGCAATTATCTTCTACAACTATTCCAGGCTATCACAAGCTCTGCTGAGGATAGAAAATTCCAAATGGAAAGGGCACATAGAGCTCTAAGAGCAAAACCAAAGGACACAGAACCACCAAGGGACGTCATAATTAAACTATTACGCTTCCAAGAAAAAGAGGAAATCATGACTGCAGCTAGAAAAAATCCAACCTTTAAATTTCAGGGCTCAGTCATACAATTTTACCAGGACCTTTGTATCAAAACACTGCAGAAGCGTTCTGCTCTCCGTCCGCTGACACAACTACTGCGAAAAAATCAGATATTATACAGATGGGGATTCCCTTTCACACTTCACATACACCATGAGGGCAGAACAATCACTATCAAGGAGAAACAAGACATACCAGGTCTCTGCCAACTGCTTAAGCTGGATTGTCCAGAGATTCCAGATAACTCTCAAGACAATACCAAAAGACCCACACAGCCATTAAGAGGAACAGCTCAAAGTGAACGTTGGACAAAGGTCTCTAAAAGGAAACAAAGGCCCTGAAGGATTAAAGAGACTGAGAGAACTGACTGATGTTCTTTAACAAGTATAATCTTTCTTTGCCTTACTCCATGTGGAGGAGTTATTGTCACGGCTCATGTTGTGGTAAAAGACTTGAATATCAATCTCCTAGTAGTAAATAATGGCACGAGCATAAAGTATATTTATTTATGTCAGTAAAAAGAACATTAAGTAAATTATAAAGAACTGGAGATTGATAAAATATGACTAAATTACACTATCCATGACATTAGTTATTATTATATGTTCCCTCTAGGAATAAAAAATCCACTTTTTCAATTCATTATTATATAAGATACACTATGTAATATTTAGCTGCACACCAACTTAGATAGATTTGATGTTGCAGACAAACAAGAATAACTTGAAGGATTACAGATTGTTTAATAGTTTGTTGTTGTTTAATGTTGAGCTATGTTTTTTATGTTTTTGTTGTTTTTTTGTTTCAAGTACCGTCGAGCAGTGGTCAGGAAAGTTTCTCCATAACAGGATGGACACTAAGAGAGCAGTTGTTAGTCAGAAAATGGAGGCATTGATGTTCAGGTATGAGGAGGGGAGAGGTAAAATGCTCAATTATGGATTCTAGATGGAAGATAATCTCCCATAATGTAAGAGGTTTGAATACCAATATTAAAAGGAAAACTGCACTTACCCAATATAACAATATGAAGGCTAAAATCATTTTCCTACAGGAGACACATTTTACACACCATCAAATCCCTAAATATTGGGACAAACAATACACGCAACACTTTCACTCCACAACCGATAAAAAGAAAAGAGGAGTATCAATACTTATTCATAATTCCATTCAATTTATAAAAGAAGAGGTGATAAGGGATAAGGAAGGCAGATATCTTATAGTGAGGGGGACTGTGCAAGACAAACAAGTCACACTCTGCAACATATATGCACCTAATGAGCAACAACACAAATTTTTTGATAATCTTTCGCATTTACTGACCCAATGGTCTCAAACCTTGATAATATTGGCTGGGGATTTTAATGTAAACTTAAAGATTTTAAGAGATACTAATACATCTAAACTTACAAATAAACAATTAAGACTTAACTCTCTATTACCAAATCCATTAGGGGATCTTTAGAGAATCATAATATATATGACACTTGGACGACATTATATGGACACACAAATGACCACACATACTACTCACCTGCACATAAAACATATACCAAACTCGACTATATATTTATTAGCCAAATTCTATTACCAAACCTAATCTCTTCATCCATTCACGCCTCAGTATGGTCAGACCATTCCATAATACAGATACAACTAAAAGGTCTTATTAATGTAGAAAGACAAAGATCCTGGACATACGACCCTACAATACTAAAGCAACCAGGTATACAAACTAAAATATTAAAGAGTCTGGAAGAGTACTGGAAATTAAACGTAGACCCTGCAATCAACCCAGTAATCATATGGGCTGCACATAAGCCATAAATTAGAGGGTTACTTATAAAGGAAAAAGCTTTATATATAAAACAGAGTAGGTTTGCGGTAGCTACCTTGCAACAAGAGATTGAACTCTTGGAAAAGGCACATCAAAATACACTATCCCAACTATCACTAGACACATTGACAAATAAAAGAAAAGAACTGGCTAAAATTTTATCTGATAATTCAGTGAGGTCCATTAATAAATTAAAAACATACTATTTCCTATATGCAAACAAGCCAGATAGATATCTGGCCCATAAGCTAAGAGAAAGAACAAAATCTTTCACAATAGCACAAATTCAAAAACCAGATGGTACTATGACATCTCATCCGCAAGAAATTGCAGAATGTTTTGCCAAATATTATGAATCTCTGTATGATGGGAAGAAGGTGGGTCAATCCCCCCAGATAGAGACCCTAAGAAATAAACTACTAATGTTAGCGAATCTGCCAAAATTAGACAAAGCGGACGCAGAGGCACTGGATGCAGAGATCTCTGCTACTGAGGTGTCTGCAGCTATTAAAGATCTTAAAATAGGAAAGGCAGCAGGTCCCGATGGATTTTCAGGAGATTACTACAAGCTATTTAGAACCAATTTGACTTCCCACCTACATAAATTTTGTAAAGATGTCATGTCAGGCACGCCGTTTCCCTCTGAACTTTTACAGGCCAAGATAGTAGTAACGCTCAACGCTGCCATATTGCCTGCTAACGCTGGGTTTTTGCAAACCTGTAATAGCAGCGCTATAGGGAGGTGAACGGTGACAATAACTTGCAAATTATTACCGAGCCGCTCATAACGCAAAACTCGCAATCTGGCCGTTACTTAGAAGCTCTCAGTTTAGCTCTGTTGAAAAGGTAGCTGGAAAGCCCACTGTAAGTGGGAAATAAGACACTCCCCCTTCCCCTTCTTTTGCATGTGAAAAGACCCTTTACACAAACAGGAGCAAGCTGGAGTAGGTAGCTGACGGTATTCTCATAAAACTTTGGGGCTTGGTTAGCAGTCTGAAAATCAGAGCAATGTTATTTAAAAATAAGCAAATCGACGGTGGAGCCAAGGCAGGCATAATCCCTTAGATAATTCAGTGAGGTCCATTAATAAATTAAAAACATACTATTTCCTATATGCAAACAAGCCAGATAGATATCTGGCCCATAAGCCAGGGAAAACCCCCAAAATAGTACAAAATTATAGGCCAATTTCCTTAATTAACCAAGATCTCAAGATTCTCACCAAAATCCTAGCAAACAGGCTTAAACAATACTTACCTTCATTGATCCATCCTGATCAGGTAGGGTTTATTAAAGATAGGGAGGCCCCTGATAATGTAAGACGCATAGTGACGCTGATAGAATATCTGAAGGGAACAGAAACGCCTTCTCTGCTCCTTTCTCTGGATGCGGAGAAGGCGTTTGACAGAGTAGATTGGCAATATATGATGGCAGTTCTCGAATATATGGGATTCGGTAGTAAATTTAGGGGGGCAATCAAAAATATATACACAAATCCAGTAGCAACAATTAGGGCAGCGGGATATCAGTCTCGACCTATCAATATATTGAATGGAACTCATCAGGGATGTCCGTTGTCTCCACTTTTATTTGCGTTGTGCATAGAACCTTTGGCGTCTTGTATTCGCAACTCTAAGGATATCCATGGGGTTGAATTAAATAAAGGGGAACAAACACTAACTTTATTTGCAGACGATATCTTGCTTACAATTACAAAACCAATGCTTTCTCTCCCTAGGTTGTACCAATTATTAGAAGATTTTTCCAATGTTTCGGGTTTCAAAATAAATTCGGATAAATGCGAAGCACTCCCTCTTTCATTACCAACACACACACAAAAGTTGATAGAAGCAAACTTTGATTTTAAATGGGTTAATCATTCCCTAAAATATCTAGGCATACAAATCACAGACACCATAGAAACATTGTATAAAGCAAACTACATCCCAATTTACAAAACTATAAGAAGAGATATATTAAAATGGAAAAAAGGGAACTTTTCTTGGTATGGCAGATTATCGGCCATTAAAATGAATGTCCTACCAAGACTGTTATATCTATTTAGAGCTTTACCTA
Organism: Bombina bombina; assembly: GCF_027579735.1. Classification (NCBI taxonomy): domain Eukaryota; kingdom Metazoa; phylum Chordata; class Amphibia; order Anura; family Bombinatoridae; genus Bombina; species Bombina bombina. Next base: position 358,957,955 of record NC_069502.1, read on the forward strand.
TTAAAATCCCAATAAAAGAGCTTGAAGAACTACAATCTGAAATTATTAAATTTATAAGAGGACATAAAACAGCTAGAATAGCTGCTCATATTTTAAAACAACACAAGCTATTGGGAGGTGTAGGAGTCCCTAATCTTAGAGATTATTATCATGCTGCCAGACTGGCACAAAATGCTCTTTTATGTAAAGATTGCCAGGGGATGACATGGCCAGGTATTGAAGCAGATATTGGAAGACTAAGCACTCCGGGAGATATATTATGGAAACCCTCAGATCCAAAAGACCAGAGGATAATTAAACTAAAAACTACAGAAGATTCTAAGCTTATGTGGAGGTCACTAACACATACAATGAAATTACTCTCGCCACACACTATTATAATACCTCTAAGTACACTACTCCCAAACGAATTTCAAAAACAAATAGATAAGTGGGGAAATAAAGGTCTCTATAGGGTAGCTGATTTCCTAGACAATGGGAAGTTGTTGACATTTACACAATTAAGAGATAAAATACACCCAAATACATTGCACTGGTTTTTATATCTCCAAATTTCCCATGCTATAAATACATATAGACTAGGCAGCATCCCAGCCTGCCCAAAAACTGCTCTGGAACAAATGATAATGACACCCGGTAGAAATAAAAAAATGATTACACGCTTATACTTAGCCATTCAAGAAGCAAATAGTTCAGCAAAATTGGTAATTTATGACAAATGGGAAAAAGATTTAGCTATAACCTATGATAGAGAAGATTGGAGCCAGATTTTCTCCTCAATGAGGAGAAGCTTAATAGGGGCAGACCTTATCGAAAACTCAATAAAAACCTCATATAGATGGTACCTTACACCACTGAAATCCTCACATTACACCACACAGGGTAGTAGATTATGTTATCGGGGATGTAATGGGATAGGGACCTATTTTCACATGTGGTGGGAGTGTCCAAAGATACAACCTACATGGGACAAGCTTTCTCAACTATTTAAGGTGATTCTAGACGACTCCTTTACATTATCAGCCTCACAGGCCTTACTACATATACCCCAGGAGTCAATGAACTTAATTACTAATAGATGGGTTAATATTATATGTACAGCAACCAGAATATGTATAGCTAGAAAATGGAAAGTGGGGGCTCCAGAATGGGGTGAGGTAATGATCAAAATTGAAGATGTTTATAATATGCTAGAATCAGCTGCATGGATACAAGGGACATCTGAGAGATTCCAAAACATGTGGATACACTGGATTTTAAATAAACAGAAATATGTAGGTACATACAGATCAACACTAAGTAACCAATAAGGCTTTTTTAGGGCCATTAAATTAGAGAGAATAGGAACTTTCTTAAATATAGATATAGCGTTCTAAAGAAATCTACAACATTGTCACTGCTCGACGGGAAAAGTTTAAAGTTAAAGGTTTTTCTTTGTATACAGTTATGAAGTTTAGGTTTAGGGAAATGGCATAAGAGGGGGGAGGGGGTGGAGAGGGAGTTAGGGAAGGGGGGAGAAAAATTGATGAAAATGATATAAACAGGGTGCTGACAACTTTAATTGTTTTAAGAATACTAGGACATTGTAACCCAGCACACTGTTTTATTATGTTGTATTTGATGTGATCCATGACAATAAAAATTATTTCAACTAAAAATAAGCAAATCTATCCAATCTATGCACCTGAGGAAACGGTCACGTACAGACCGAGAAACGTTGTGCTTAATAAAGTCTTTTATATATCATTTGAGACTTTTTGCCACAAATTTTCTTTTATCATTTTGCAGTTTATGCTCTTTACCTTTTGGTACTTTTAAAAATCTATCTAATACTCTTTACCATTTGGTACAAGTGCCCGGTACACTTAGATCCTGGAATTGACTCTATCTGGGGAGCATATATTCCTAAACCTGTATCCGGAGCTCACTGCAGTCCTGTCAGCTGTTTTCAGTACGGAGAATTAACCAAGCCGATACAGCTTGTCTGAAACAAAAGACGGATTCGACTAACCATCTTACCACACTGGAGTGGGAGTTAGCTGGATGACTCTAAGGGTCCAGGAGGCTATTGTGACACTTCTCAAGTGTCTGATATCTTGTGAGTATATTTCTACTAGCAATTTAGCGTGTCTGATCCTATTGATTCGTGCACTATGTTGGCGCCTTCTTCTGTCTCACTATTTCTATAGAATTTTCGTCTTGGGTCACCAACAGGATTCGGTCGAAGAAGCAGCTTGCCTTCCCATCAGCTGTATACGTACAGCACAGATTTGAACTCTTAATGGACACTCCTGACACTAAGTATCTTTAGTCCGTTATTATATGCATATTGCCAGCATTTTGTCTGCAGTATACTCTGGGTCAAGTGCATAACGGCACCATTACCGGCTTTTTATTATGCGGTACACAGCATATCCAAACTTATAATTTCAAGCTTACACTTTATTATATGTTATTTTATTATTGTATATAACGTATTGTTCACTAGAATAATTTAATCACTGGCGCACTGATTTACTACTTTTGTAATTTTAAGATAAGCTTTTATCCTGTTCTTTGTTTCTTCTTTCTATTCCTCTGTTTTTGTACGATGTAGATCATTGTACATCACAACATAATAGTGTAATATAATTTATGCCAAGTACATTAACACCTGTAGATTTATATTATACAGTCCAAACAGGCGAATTTATTCTATCATATATGTAAAATCAACAGTTCTTGGCAGGGTTACATTGTATATCGTTTATCTCCTAGTTTGGATCACCACAATATCTAAAGTCATATAGAACAAAGTGTGAGCATTAATCACAAGGTCTATTAAATGATGTTTAAAAGGACACTGTGCCCAAAAAAAATATTTTGTTATTCAGAAAGAACATGCAATTTTAAGCAACTTTCTAATTTACTCCTATTATCATTTTTTCTTCGTTCTCTTGCTATCTTTATTTGAAAAAGAAGGCATCTAAGCTTGTTTTAGGTTCAGTACTCTGGACAGCACTTTTTTATTGGTGAATGAATTTATCCACCAATCAGCAAGGACAACCCAGGTTGTTCACCAAAAATGGGCCGGCATCTAAACTTACATTTTTGAATTTCAAATAAAGATACCAAGAGAATGAAGAAAAATTGCTAAAAGGAGTAAATTAGAAAGTTGCTTAAAATGTCATGCTCAATCTGAATTACGAAAGAAAACATTTTGGTACAGTGTCCCTTTAATGCACTAGTGAACTGGAGGAATGGATATGCATGAAAAGCACCATGGGCAAGGAAGGGAGTTGGGGGGGGGGGGGGGGAGATGGAAGTAAGTGATATCAAGAGGGCAAAGAAAGGGAAGGAGAGAAGAAAAAATAAATATATATTATATATATATATATAGTGTTATTGTGCTTAAGTGAAGCAACTGTTTTATCTTAGACTACCCTTATCTAAATTGGGCAGGCTTCAAGGAATGCAGTTCCGCAGGAAACCCACTAACCACGCCCCAACCCTCCCCACAGGCACTGGCTCCATGACTCCCAGCATAGACAGTGTAATGATATGTTATTGTTGGCAGCAAACACAGTGCTTTTCATCGATTCAATATATGATAGTATTGACAGCACCTGGCTCCACGTTGGGCCCTTGGGACGACGCCATGCACTGGCGATTGTCAGTTTGACTGCCATAAAGATGTACACACACGGAAGCAGGACATGACGGAGAAGCTTGTTGGGAATCAAGTGGAACACCGCAGATTGTGGACTATCGGGACCCTCCATACCCAATTTCTGCAGCAGAAGAGGGCACTCGTCCACACTCAACAGAGTTTAGAGCATTCCCACCACATGTGTAGAGGGGTGTCAATCATACCACACTCCCTCCAGCACAAGGGGCAGTTTGCGTCAGATATTTTAAATAGGCGTACCGGAGTGTAGTGCCATTGAGTTAGGATCTTAAAATGGAGTTCGTATAAAGTGGTACAATGAGTAGACTGTATAGTTAAATGAGTTGCTGCCTTTTACATTTCATCCAAAGCTTCAAAATTCAAAGACCTCTCCCAGCCTTTAATATAGGCGTTTTTAAAGAAATAGTGCGAGTTTAAAATATCCGAATAGGCAAGGTAGACTAATGTTTTTACATATTTATGCTTAATGAATTTTAAATATTTGCTGAAAATTCATCACAAATATTTGCCAACAAATATTAGCTCTTGCTTTATTTAATGTAAGAATAATAACATTAAGAGGTTAATTACATAGGATTATGGAAGTATTGAACGTTAACATTTGAATGCAGATTATCTTAGACTTCATGGGAGTAAATATACTGTGGGCTCAAACTAAGTGATGATGTGTGCAAGGGTTAGTTCTGGGAAACAGTTCAGTGAATGTGGGAAACTGACTTTAAAGCTTCTGTTAACAGACATCCCAACTCTCCCTGAAGTTCAGGGAATCTCCCTGATTGTAATAGCGGCTCCCTGATGCCAGCAAATGGAGTTTAATCTCCCTGAAACTCCAAGTACTATGATCCAATGTGGCCCAAATCCGGAAAAGTGTTTCTTTAAGGAATGCCTTTAGTTGCTGGGACGTTATAGATCCCTCAAAGCATACATCAGTAACCAAAACCCCTACTGATTTTAATAAAATAAAACACAAATTCTACCTTATTTACTGCACATAATTAAACTTCTTATTCTAAAATATTTGAGCATTCAACAAGCGTACGATCACTGGAAAATAGGTTTGTTGTATGTGGTTGTGCAATAAAGCTACTTTTTTAATGTGACTTTAGTGGGACGCTACTTTAATGATAAGTCTCTATCTTATTTAGGGTTTCAAGGTGTCCAATATATAACTGGGAAGGGGGGGGGAGTGGCGGCGCAGTAGCGGGAGAAGCCACCTCCCTGAAATGAGTTTTTGCAGCTTGGGATGTCTGTGTTAATAGCATAATGAGTATTGTTGTTAATTTACTGAAGAGAAAATGTGTTTGTTTTCCTATAGAAATTGTCTTCAATGAGTGGGAAGAAATCTTGGTCCATAGCAAACATGGCAGTTTTTGGAACCTTGGGGTTGTGGATACAGAGGGCACACGCACATGGAAGGTAAAAACAAAAGACTTTATAAATGAGCAAGGTTGCCTTTTGCTTAGCATTCTTTTAACAGCTACCGACACAGCTGTATTGCATATTTCACTTTATCAAATTGTTTTAAGAATTGCATTTGCAATTTCCCATCAAAGCAGTTTGTTGATAAGAAATAAACGGCTAGATTACGAGTTGTGAGTTACGGTTTTAACGCTGAAAAAAATTTCAATTTCAGTGTAAAAACAGTAAAGCAGTCATTACGAGTCTTGTCGGTATAGCTACCGCAAGCATTTTAGCCTGAAACGCAACGTCAATCCCGCACTCAAAAAAAAAGACATTTTTGCATGGGATTTCCATAGCGCCAGTATTACAGGTTGTGCGGTGAGGCTACAATGCTTGCGTTACATCCTATACCGACACGATCCACAAAAATGTTTCACAAAACTCATAATTAAACTGTTACAAAGTACACTAACACCTATAAATGACCTATTAACCCCTAAACCGCCGCACTCCTGCATCGCAAACACTATTTAAAACATATTACCCCTAATCTGCCGCCTGCCTACATCCCCGCCACTATAATAAAGCAATTAACCCCTATTCTGCCACTCCCCGCGACCACTATAATAAAGCTATTAACCCCTATTTCGCCGCACACCCCGACACCGCTGCCACTATAATAAAGCTATTAACCCCTATTCCGCCGCACACCCCGACACCGCTGCCACTATAATAAAGCTATTAACCCCTATTCCGCCGCTCCCCAACACTATAATAAAGTTATTAACCCCTATTCCGCTGCTCCCCGACACTATAATAGTTATTAACCCCTATTACGCCGCTTCCCAAAACCACTAATAAAAGTAATTAACCCCTAAACCTCTGGCCTCCCACATCACCGCCACTAAATAAACCTATTAAGCCCTACACCGCCAGCCCCCTCTCATTGCAAAAAAACAAATTAAACTATTAACCCCTAAACCTAACAATATCCCTATCCAGAGGCATAACTAGAAACCCCAGGGCCCCGGTGCAAGAATCCATGAAGGGCCCCCCTCACAGCTATGGTGAGAAGCTACTACACACACACATATATATCATAAATGTAGCTGAGGTATTAGTATAGTCCATACATACAGTATATGCACACAAACTCACTCACACACACATTATATATATATATATATATATATATATATATATATATATATATATATATATATATATATATATACACACACACACACATTACCATTTTATTTTAATCCTTGATATTTTTTCTATTTTAATTTATTCATGTTCACTAATCTTCATCCTACCATACTGACATGATTCCACATGTTTTAACCTTTCCTAATGCTGGCAGCTTGGTATTTATTTATTTTTTTACATTTTTAAAAACCATTACTATGCATAAACCTCTTCACTCGCCAAATTAATCGTGGTTGAATTTAGTCAATTTACCTCAGACTATAAATAAATTATAATCTATAGTTTTTTATTAAAGTGAATGTCACAAGAATGAGTGCCCGGTTTTTAAAAATACTATTAAAAACAGGGACACTTTCATTCATAAAAGTTTACATTTCACCCGTTTTGTTAAAATACTTACCTTTTCTTATTGAAGCCGGAGAAGCGATTCCCCCTCCTGCCGCTCGTCTCTTACGTCAGCAATGACAAATACGGCATCCTCCAATCACGGCTTTCCCCCAGGGAAATCATTGCCTGAGGCAACGCCGTGTTTGGAGGAAGCCTAATTTGTCATTGCTGACGTATGAAGTGACGAGCGGCAGGAGGGGTAATCGCTTCTCCGGCTTCAATAAGAAAAGGTAAGTATTTTAACAAAACGGGTGAAAAGTAACAAACCATGACTTGTTTCCTATTTACCCAAATTAAGATTTTTATATGATGCAACAAATTACCACAAAAATCTGGGATACTTGACAAGCATAATGATTTATTGGGATGGAATCTTTCTTGTTTTGTTAGGATATATATGTAGAACAAGTCATAGTTACAATTACAACTGTCCTTATAGGCATAATGAGTAGGAATTTCCTTTTTTAAACCATGCCTGACTTGAGATATATATGCTGGGCAGTTTGCACTCTATATCAGACTACTGAGGCTGACAATTTTAAAACTATGAAGAACTATTTAGGTGGTTTATTAGGACCGTAGCATTGGTCTAAAAGAAAACATTGGTCCTAAAAATATACATAAACCACCGAAATAGGATTTATCACATGATATTATTATACAGATATCCATAAGATTGTATTGGGAATATGTACAAAAGAATTACTTGTTATTAATTAACCCACAGATTTTAGCGCCATCTGATTCCATTGTATTTTTGAATCCAAGTTGTGTAACAAAAGTTACTTAAAAAAAAGTATAAGGACATAGAGAAGGAACAACGATTTCCTGATCAATATTTCTGTTCGAAACCACTTTAGGAAGGAAACCAAATTTAGTACAAATAACCACCTTATCAGCATGAAAGATAACATAAGGTGAATCATACTGTGACGCCGAGAGCTCCAAGACTATTCGTGCAGAAGAAATAGAAACCAGAAACAAAACCTTACAAGAAAATCTCTTAATATCTAAGGAATGCATAGGCTCAAACGGAGCCTGCTGTAAAACTCTAAGAACAAGGTTAAGACTCCAAGGAGGAGAAACTCACTTAAACACAGGTCCGATTCTGATCAAGGTCTGACAAAAGGATTGTACATCTGGCAAATCTGCCAAACGCTAAAGCAGCAGAATAGACACGGCAGAATTCTGACCCTTTAGAATACTTGCTGACAAACCTTTCTCCAGACTCTCCTGGAGAAAAGACAAAAGTCTAGGAATCCTAACTCTACTCCAAGAGTAGCCCTTGGATTCACTCCAATACAGACATATATGCCATACTTAATGGAAAATCTTTCTAGAATCATGGTCTTAATGACCAACTCAGAAAAACCATGCTTAGAAAAAATTAAGCACTCAATCTCCAAGCAGTCAGCTTCAGAGAAAATAGGATTCGGATGAAGAAAAACACCCGGAAATAGGTCTTTCCTCAGAGGGAGTCTCCACAGAGGCAGAGACGACATTTCCACTAGGTCTACATACCAGATGCTGCAAGGCCACGCCGGCGCTATGAGAATCACCGACACCCTCTCCTGTTTGATCTGAGCAATGACTCTTGGCAGGAGAGTGAACGGAGGAAACAGGTATGTTAGACCGTACCTCGGGAGTTTGGCATTCTGAAAACAACTCCGGATAGAGCTCCCACATTGGAGACCCTGGTGAAAATACATTTTCTTTAGCAATGCCTCCAATTTTAATCCATTAGATCCTTAAAAGAACAACTATCCTCTATAGGAATAGTGGTCCTCTTAGCCAAAGTGGAAATCACTCCTTTCACCTTAGGAACCATTTACCACGACTCCTTAATGGAGTTAGCTATTGGAAACATCTTCTTAAAAATAGGAGATGGAGAAAAAGGAATTCCAGGTCTCTCCCACACCTGAGCAATAATCTTAGAAGCACGGTCTAGAACAGGAAATACCTCCACCGCAGAGGGAACGTCAAAGTACTTGTTCAGCTTACTAGACTTCTTAGGGTTGACAATGATAGTACTACCGGAGTCGTCCATGGTAGCCAAAACCTCCTTAATTAACAAGCGGAGGTGTTCCAGCTTAAATCTGAAAGATACAACTTTAGCATCAGAAGATGGAATTATACTGCCTGAGTCCAATATTTCACTCTCCCATGCAACCGAAGAATCTTCGTTCACAGACTTCTGATAAGAAAAACTTTGAGCAGCCACCTCAAGATCAGAAACCTTAAACACTGATTCTTTAGACTTCCTTTTGCGCTTTCCCTGCAGCATGGGAAAAGCAGACAGCGCCTCAGATACTGCAGAGGATACCTGGGCAGCAATATCTTGCAAAGTAAGTAGTCTTGAGAAAGGCCCTTTTTTGAGGGCAGAAACGCGTTGACATATTGGTAAGCATTATTTTAATCTTTACTTCATTCTCATATTGGATACACTATGTTGTGAATTTCTTTTTTTCAGGGACACTTTTTAGGATACCATAGGAGCAGCTGACAGGTGCTAGGATCCAATCAGCTACTTCAGCTACCACACTCAGGAATTTGGATCTGTTAAAGTAACTAATATTGAAGGACCCTATTTCCTCACTGTCACCTTGTTTTTCATCACCCATTTTTTTTGGTTTTGATTGACTTATTATTGTTCTTCACTAACATTTGTTGATCAACTTTTTGGAACACTCAGGAATTTGGATCTGTTAAAGTAACTAATATTGAAGGAACCAATTTCCTCACTTTCACCTTGTTTTTCATCACCCATTTTTTTATTTTGGTTTTGATTGACTTATTTTTGTTCTTTACTAACATTTGTTGATCAACTTTTTGGAACACTTTTTTGGAATATATTTTTTATGTTATTGCATATTGTGTATTTTATTTAATTATATCTTTACCTCACTGGATTAGTAGCTAGCATTTGTTATATCCATTTGCACTCACTTACTATTTGACCCTCTTTTTGCACTGCAGTACATTTTTCTATTTTTTTGACACACTATTTTTTGAACATTATTGTTTGTACTATTGTTTATTAATTTCTTGCTTGATGCACTTGTTATAGTTGTACTTAGGCTTATTCTGTTTCACTAGTTTACACTCTTAATCTGGTGTACCACTCACACTGATCACCTGTTATTATCTCTGTTTTTATTGTAATTATCAGCTTTAGCCGCTCGTGCAAGATATTCCTGTTTTTGTAATTTTATCTATATGTGTTTTTTACATTTTTTACTGATGCTTTTTAACATGGTTCATTAAATAATCTTCTTTTATCTCTCTGTGAGTATATTTATTCCTTGGCCTCTTGTTGGCGCTGTATTCACCTCTTACTATTTGTGCATATTTTTTGGAGGTTGGTTAGGACCTCTGTTTGAATACAGCTTGGGGATTACCTTAGCGCTTGTACACTACCCCCTTTTTCAATATCTTGCAAAGTAACACCAGACGGAGCATGAGAAGAAATGCAGGGCACTGCATGTGCAGAAAAATCTGATTGGGACGCTTGAGGAGAAAGCTGCGGCACATCTGAAACAGGGGGCACTTGAACAGCATCCGCCTTAGCTAATGATGGCTCAGGATCAATACATGAAGAACAAAAGGGAACTAGGGGGTTCCACCTGACAAAAAAGTAATATTCTGCAAGGCCTCCTGAACCATTTTATCACAAAAAAAGGAGCAATGAATAGAAAAAACAAAAAAGAAAAGTTATGTTTTTCTGATGAATACATTTATAAACTAAATTCTTTCCTTCTTTTAGATATATATATATATATATATAAATAAATAACAAAAAACTTAACTGTTCCTTTAACATAATATATACATCAAAGAAAACAAACACTCTGTGCAACTAAAACAGCACCAGAAACAGACCTCAGGCAACTCTCTGCACCTCAGCTGAATTGCTGAGGTGCCCTGCCTGTCCTGCAGCCTGTAGTAAATGGAAACAAACGATCCTGCTTCCCCTTCGGATCTCAAAAGCAGAAAACACGACAAGTAGTGAGATGCCTCCTAAACAGCAGAGCTGTCACTACAACATGCGCATCTCACTCCGGATTTACAGGAAGTGAGGAAACAGCGCGAAAAATACTCTGCCGCCTAAAACGAAACCACCCTCTCATGAGGGGTGGTCCCTGCAGCCGAAAAAAGGCTATAAAACAAACAAAAGGCCATACAAAAATAAACCCCCAAACAGCAAAGTCTTAGTCCGTTACAAGAACGGATCCAAAGAACACACTGAGCCACCAATAAAGAAAGAAAAAACTACTCACGTCTACAGTTCCTGCTAACTGCCATTATTACCCTGCACACTGATCCCCAGCCTGTCAGAGATAAAAAAAAATGTACCCCTGCAGCGTCTAAGCTGTATAAGTACCAAAACAAATTTCTCTCCATGAAAAAATGAAATCGGCACTTACCTTAATATTCATCTGTCCAGCCACAGGACAGCTCACATGGTTTGAGAGGGTGCCATCCCTCACATGGACCTGTGGAAAACAGAAAAGCTGAGTAAGCTTTCTCAGGCTATCTAAATAGGGCATCAAAAATGTTTGGGAAAACGCAGTGGGGATTGTACCCCACAAGTTCCCAATTGCTTAAAAGCCACCACTGCCCTGACATGGGTTAAGGCTAGACCATATAAAAGATCAGAGAAAACCTACTCTGCTTTAAAATAAAAAAATCTTGATTGTAAATCAGACACCGAAACTTCTTCTCCTCCTTGCACCACAGGCAAAGAGAATGACTGGGGATTATGGGTAAGGGAAGTGACATATATAGCAGCTATGCTGTGGTGGTCTTTGCCTCCTACTGCTGGCCAGGAGTGATATTCCCACTAGTAATTGATGATTCTGTGGACTCACCATATCTAAGGAAAGAAACAATTACACCTAATCTAATAGCCCTATAAAAATAAAAAACAAAACAAAATAAAAACACCCCCTAGCCTACAATAAACTACCAATAGCCCTTAAAAATGCCTTTGATAGGGCATTGCCCTAAAGAAATCAGCTCTTTTACCTGAAAAAAAAAATACAAAGACCCCCCAACAGTAAAAACCCACCACCCACCCAATCCCCCAAAATAACCTAACTCTAACAAAAACCTAAGTTACCCAATGCCCTGAAAAGGGATCCGTATGGGCATTCAGCTCTTTTACATAAAGCCCAAACCCTAATCTAAAAAAAAACCCACCCAAAAAGATTTTAAAAAAAAAACCTAACACTAACCCCTGAACATCCAATCACAGTTTCTGAAGTCCGGACATCCAGGCGGCGAGAAGTCTTCATCCAGGCGGCGAGGTCTTCATCCATCCAGGCGTCGTCTTTTATCTTCATCCCGGGCGCCGCAGAGCGGGTCCATCCTTGAAGACATCCGGCGTGGAGCGTCCTCTTCATACGGTCACCACCGTACACTGAATCTTTTCAAAATGGCGTCCCTTGAATTCTTATTGGCTGATTTGATTTTTTAAAATTCAAATCAGCCAATAGGATGAGAGCTACTGAAATCCTATTGGCTGTTCAAATCAGCCAATAGGATGAGAGCTAATACAATCCTATTGGCTATTCAAATCAGTCTATATCGGCAATCTGCATTCATATGGTAAGGGAGTAGAATCAGTCTCCCTTCCTATAAGAAAGCATATGCCCATGGTGATATGTCCTGGGTCCACAAAACATTGCATTGATACCATATGGTACAGTAAAATACAAAACCAATATTAATACATAATATATGCAAAATTTAACATAGAACAGGTAGGAAATATATAATCAACCATGACAGTTGCATTCTGTTTTGAGATATGTAGAGAGGGATCTCTTAAAGGATTTTAGTCTTGGGGAAGGTTTGAACGTGTGCGGGAGGTCATTCTATAATTGTGGTGCTCTGTAGGACAAGGAGGATCGAGCTGCTTTATTTTTGTATTGAGGAAAACTAAATAATGTGCTGGTACTGGATCGGAGGTTATAGGAGGTGGGAACAGCTGGGGAGAGCATTCTGCTCAGGTAGGGTGTGAGCTTCACAGAAAAGCTCTTAAACACAAGACTGGAAAGATGGATGTGCGTCTTGATTCCAGCGACAGCCAGTTTAGTTCTTTTAGCATGTCACAATGGTGGGTCATGTAGTTACATTGTAGCACAAAGTGGCAGAACGAGTTAAACAATGTATTAAGTTTATTAAGGTAAGTTTGCGGTGCAGGTGCATATACTACATCCCCATAATCAATGATTGGCATCAGAATTTGCTGTACAATCTTTTCATTTACTGTAGGGCTTAGGCAGGAGTTGTTTCTGTACAGGGTACCTAGTTTTGGATAGAGTTTAGATGCAAGTTTTTCTATGTGGAGGATTAAAGATAGACTGGGGTCTAACAACATACCCAAGATGAGAATTTTGTAGTTTGTGTAATTTAGGTACCTTTCCAAAGATCATTGTGACAGTTTTGTAAGTGCTTAGGAAGAGTTTGTTTTTTGAGATCCACTTTTCTACCTCTGTGAACTGGTCTTGGAGCACTGCCTCAAGCTGCGGCAGATCAGATTTGCTTGCATAGATTACAGTGTTGTCTGCATACATGTGTACAGTTGAGGATTTGCAGACATTTGGCAGATCCTTTATAAATAATGTGAATAGTAGGGGGCCGAGAATAGAACCTTGGGGAACACCACACGTGACTGGGAGAGGGAGGGAATCGCTGTTAGAAATGGAGACATATTGTGATCGATCCGATACATATGATCGAAACCAGGTTAGCGGACGATCACTGATACCTGAGTTTTTTTAGTTTTAAGAGTAGTATGTTGTGGTCTACTGTGTCAAAAGCCTTTGCAAAATCAAGGAAAATTGCTCCAGTTAGGTCTCCTTATTCCATGCCAGTTTGGATGTCGTTGCAAACTTTTAGGAGGGCAGTTGTAGTAGAGTGATTCAGCAAAAACCTGATTGATCAGGGGTCAGAAAGTTAGATTGTTGGTAATACTCACATTGTTGCGTATGGACACATTGTTCTAAGATTTTTGACAGTACTGGAAGCAATTATATTGGGCGATAGAAACCAAGGTTATCTCACCACTTTTATGAATAGGCACTACACTTGCAATCTTCCAAAGTTTGGGTATGTATCCAGACATCAAGGATTCAGGATTCGTTAATTAGTGTTGTGACAGGTTTAGCAATTGCCGGCACACTGAGCTTCAACAGCATTGCTTGGATTTGATCAGGTCCTGACTGGTTTTTAATTTTTAGATTATTAAAGGGACACTGAACCCAATTTTTTTCTTTCGTGATTCAGATAGAACATGCAATTTTAAGCAACTTTCTAATTTACTTCTATTATCAAATTGTATTCATTCTCTTGGTATCTTTATTTGAAATGCAAGAATGTAAGTTTAGATGCCGGTCCATTTTTGGTGAACAACCTGGGTTGTTCTTACGGATTTGTGGATACATTCACACACCAATAAGCAAGTGCTGCTCAGGGTTCTGAACAAAAAAATAGCTTAGATGCCTTTTTCAAATAAAGATAGCAAGAGAACGAAGAAAAAATTGATAATAGGAGTAAATTAGAAAGTTGCTTAAATTGCATGCTCTATCTGAATCACAAAAGAATAAAAATGGGTACAGTGTCCCTTTAAGGTGTTTCTTAATGACTGATGGGTACAGCTCTAAAATTGAACTTAGCTATATTGGGTCTGCAGATTTAGTGGGGCCTGATCCACATTTGTAGTTTCAGGATGCGTGTCATTTATTAGTTTGTCAATCAGGGTGGTGGAGCATCTGACAAAGGCATTTGCTACTTCTAAGGGAAGTTGCAGGGTTTGGTTGTCCACTTTGACAGTGGAGGGTTGGGAGTGGATTGGGGGAGTGTGTAAGTTATTTATGACTTTCCAAAACTTTCTAGGATTTGATATGTTATTGTTCAGATTTTCACAGAAATATTGGGCCTTGGCCAATTTTCTTTGTTTAGTGCATATATTTTCGTTTAATCTGTGCCAGGGGAGGTTCTTGATGTCATTTAGAAATGATTGAAGATTCAATTTTTTTAAAGAATATCATTTTTTATTGAGGTTTTGCGATACAAACAAGATACAATGATCGCCTTGTAACATCAAGTACACATATAAAATTGTTTAAGGTACATTGGCAGCTGTAGGAAAGACAAGAGAAAAGAAAAACAAAAAACCCACAATGTATAACAATAGATAGGCTTATGAAACCTCGATTTTATAGTAACATAGCTTAGTTGACTGACTAATTGGAAGGCCACTTTTAGGCCAAATGGTTGCAGAGATTGAGAGACATATAGTAGTCAGGTGAGCAGCCACTTTTGGGCTTTATAATTATATTAAGTGTATGAGGGGGGATTCAGCGGGCAAACAACGCTCAATATAAACGGGAAGGATGGAGGGGTGGAGCCTTTTAAGATAGCTATAGAAAAAAATGTTTTTGGAGCTAGCACAAGGGTGAAATGCTCTGTCAAGTGGTTAAAATTAAACTCTTGGATCAAAGTTCTGAAATACTCAGGACCACAGAGATAGTGACGACTGTACCTGGGAAGAGTCTCTAAGTAATAAACCCATTAAGGGTAGTATTTGAATCTTCTATGAGAAAATAGCCCTTTGAGTGGGCTGTCATGAGCCAGATATGGTAAGAATGGTTCATGCCTCCTCCCAGTATGTAATGACAGGATATACATTATCAGAGGATGTCCATAATGCTGTGGGTGTAGATAGCTCTAAACTGGTGATAGCAATCAGGATGAGGGCTCATAACTACCGATATATAACACTTAGGAATACTCTACAGCCCTAAAGTGGATTTGATTTTGAGACTATAAAACTGTCAACATATAGCCCCATGTAAGTGCTAGGTCGACTGTTCTATGCATGATCGCATCATATAAAGAAACTTTTAGGATATGTGCACGTGTTAAAAAGTAATGGTTTTTTAGAACCAATAAACATTATATGCACGTTACATCAGAGTCAAAATAGAAGCTTATAGACCTAGGATAAAATATGTCTCCTTAGTAATGGAAAAAGTGTTAATTTGTAAAGGGTGCAACAAAACAGTATTAGCTGAACAAGAAAATGTGACAATGATTCAATAATATACTAAGAAAACCAGTCTTTCTAAATACCTGATATGTGCTAGCTGGGTTGAGCAACTCTAGTGTATATAATATAATAGAAAAAAAAGCCATAACACAAGTAAACATATAACCAGGATAAATAATCAGCTCTCAGCATAATGTAGCCTAGTAAAAGTAAACAAACTGTTGAGGGAACTTTACATTAATCAAAGAGGATATTAGTGAAAATCAGCTCAATACTGTGGGTTTAGACCCTGCTACATAAATAAAACAGGGCAGTTACCATATGAGAATCTATATACATGTTATCCTCTCCAAAAATAACTGTAAATAAAGCCCAGGGAGACTAATGTATTATGTCACTAGCCCACTCCCATCAGGGATATTGAGTCAAATGTCCCAAATGATAGGTCTCTACGTGGACACATGAAAGTTTCATACTGGTATTTCTTTGGAGATGTGATGAGTCATAAGGCATAATATTCAGCAAAGTTATTATCAGCTCTGAACAGAGAATTGGATATATATATATATTTGTGATACTCCAAAGAAAAACAAAAAACAGAAACTCCATACCTGTTAATAACAAATAAACAATGCTAATACAACTGCAAGATATAAATGCTGAGCAAGAAGAATCAAACTGGATGGACCATATAACATAATGAGAATTAATTTGGAAGTTGATATACTGAATGTCACCAGGACTTTATCCTACACCTCTCTTCAACCCTTTACTGCAAATGAACCATGGTATAAGTTGTGGTGTTTGCTCCTGAATTTCAAGGGGGAGCAGAGATTTGTCTAGGGATCCTGTTCATTCCAGAGTGTGTAAGTGGGATCAGGTAAGGACTGTAAACCACTGACATGGCAAGCGATAGCAAAGCTCCGCTCAGTATGAAAATCAGCCAGGCCAGCGGCCATGTATTTAGAATCTCCCGGTAGTTGCTCTGAGCTGAAAGGTTGAATATTTGGGGTTGCTATCAGCCTCTCCAGAAACATTAGATCTGTATGGCAGGTTCCCTGTAAGAATCCGACTGCAATGAGTGGCCTCCACAGAGCACCACCCCTCACCGCTGGAAGCGTAATGCTCTCAGCATTGGCATCAGACTCCATGACATCCAAGACCAATTTGAGGCCAGAAATCCAACTCTCCGGGTAATGGTGTAAGTCACTTGCTAGCGGTAAAGTATCAACTATCTGCGGTGTTTTGTCTCTGATACTCATCTCATTTCCACATGGTTCCAATGAAATAGAACTTCTCTCCACTGCGAGGCTCGTCACGACACTCAGATAAGTATCCTGTATAGAAAACTCCATGTAGGTCTGTGGTGTTTCTAGCACTGATATTTGTGCTCTTCTATTAAACTGAGAGGTCTCATCATTCTTAGAAGAATCTATAGCAGCCGCCATTTTAGGTATTGGATTAACCGCTTCTCCACGCTGATCTCTAAGTACAAGTTGAAGGTCATGGAAGCTATCATCCATCTTCTCCACCAATTTCTTATGCGATGCCTGCACTTGTTCATAGAAGTCTGCCATATTTGGTGGGGTAGTAGTGGGTGCAGAATGTATTAGGTTGCAGCTGTATAGCAAACAATCACTGCTGCCTCGTGGTTATACCAGTTAGAACGTCTCCAAGCAGGTGTCGTAGTAGATGTTTGAGGCTTCGTTAGATTAAACTTTTAAAAGGTTGCTTTCCCCCTTATGTGAGAGCAACTCCAGAGCTGAGTTAGAAAACAAATTAAATGCTACATAAGCTTAATATTTGAGGATTTTGCAGGAGCTCATGAGCTGTGCGTCCTGTCTCTTCTGTAGTTGGCTCCGCCTCCCAAGATTCTTTTTTTGAAGGACCTGGTGATTTTAACCTTGGGAGAGGATTTAGTAGCCTTTATTTTGCACACGCAGTACACTAAGCAGTGGTCACTGAAACTGTTAGGGAAAACACCTGCCTCCTTGATTCGGTCAGGAGAAGTGGAGAGAATCCAATTGAGCAGGGTGTGGTTATGGCTTTTAATGTTTATGTGACTTGGGGAGATTAATTGCGTTAGCTGAAAAGTCTTAAACAGCGAGCAAGAACTATTATTTTTAGGATTCAGCCAATCAATATTAAAATCTCCAAAGAGCAAAATTTCACATTTTGGGTTTTGAGCTATGTTTTCACTAAGGAGCGGGGCTATGTCTTACATGGGAGGCTGTATACCAACAGAGTGAGAGACCATCTTTTCTTGCCAATCTCCCTGGCACAGATACCAAGACTAGTGAAGTATAAGGGTTCTGCTTTTTCTCTTTTTTATTTAAAAAAAGGTTTGCTTGTGTAATTCTATTTGTAAATATATTTTAATTATTAATGCATTGTGCTAATTTTTCAAATAATAAACCATCATTTATTAAGATTTGGCCTTTGTTTATTATTTTAACATTACTGAAAGAGGCTGGTAGTATTAAGACTGGTAGTATTAGTACTATGATTTTATGTTATTTTTTGCTAAATTGTAATCTGGAATTTAATTTGTAATTTTCTGGGTTTTCCTTAAGATTTCCCATATCATATAATCTTAATTGGTTGCAGCTAGATATAGTGCTAGTTTAGTGTGGGTGGCATTAAAGGGGAGTTTTGGGCATTTTCTTTTACGTACAGACTAGAGAGTGTTGTTAACCCTTGCGCCCACTGAACTAAGTCACAGGCTTGCCTGGCGTGGCTAGATTGTGACAAATTAGTGACAGTAGAAGGGGTTCTGATAACCATTTCTGTGCCAAACAAGTGACTGGCACAGGGTTTGTTAACCCTGGTCGTTACAGGTTGAAAGACCTCTTCTCTTGTAAAGGGTTAGGGCTAAAAATAAATGTCCATCAAACACAACATAAATACATAAAAATAAAGTGTTAGACTCATATAGACACTTTCTAATAAAAAATATCTTATTTTATTGGGGTTCACTTTATTGTGCTTTGCAGATATTAATAATTTTACAAAATGAAGGTTTGTGGCAACCCGATGTCGTGCAAGTCTATCGGCACCATTTTTCCAACATATATACACATATTACTCACTGAAGGCTTAGATTATAGCATTTTTTACAATAAGGTATTTTTTTTTAATAAGGTATGTACATTGTTTTTTTTTTAAGCATACATTGTAGTGTAAATATAAATTTTAGATGAACTGGGAAAACAAAACATTGGACTCACTTTACTGTGGTGATCTGGATCCGAACTCGCAATAGTTCTGAGGTTCACTTGTATAAATATATGTACAAACATACATTTATACACATATAAAACATGTGTATATACACACACACACACACATATATATATATATATATACACACACAAACATACACACACACATATATATATATATATACGTACACATACATACATATATTTACACATATATACACATATGTGTATGTACATACGTACATACACATTTTGGAACCCTTTACACTCAAATACCTTGAAACATGAACAATCTATTTTATTCATTTTTTATATTTTATGTGTTTTACTGTGTATTTACTGTAAATATTTAAAATGCCAATGTCACATAGGAAATGTTTTTTCTAACGAAGGGTCCGAATGCACATGTCTAATATTTACAAAAAACATTTAGACCATATAGGTAATGTGCCCTATACTTTACTATGGAAGGCACAGCACCATTTGTCTATGTGTTAAATTACACACAGTACTTTCAACTCTAAAACCTTTAACATAGCAAAAACAGAAAATGCTCTTAACTGCCCAGAGACCATTGGCCATTGCTCTAGGAGGATGGGGGTTGATTTGCAAGCCTTCCTTTAAAAGCTTAGCCCCTTACTGGCCTGCTGGCAAAGATTCTAGGAACATTTAGGGCATAAAAACCCTAAATACAGCCAATCTAAGTAAGCTTGCAGTTTCCTCTACCTTGCATCATGTCAGCCGCAGACTGCATGCAGTAGAATTCTGAGGAAGTGCAAGCGGAGTTTGAAGGATCTAGATAGGAGCATTTCAACTAGTGGAGCCTGAGATATCTTCACACTGGGACAAGATCTCTCACTGCCCTGCTGAATTCCTTTGTTGCCTCCTCTGTTTAAGTGGCACTTCTGGGGGGGATGAAATTGGTCTCAGTTCAGTTAGAGAACCACTATCAATTGATATAAAGACAAAGCACTTCTTCAGTTTCACCTTCTCCATGCTGGAGGCAAAATGTAACTGGAGAATTTTAGGAGATGTGAAGGAGTAAAGCTTTGTAATAGAGGTGTTTTGCCTTTTCCTGGTGGACAGGAAATGTATCCCACATGTGATGATTTATGTACTTTCACCATCTTGTGATTGAAAAAGATTAAATGAAAGATACCTCACAGCTTTTATGGTGGACAGTGATGCTTTACAAGAAAAAAAAAATTGTCAGTAAATAAACATAATTATTTAAAATGCCCTCTTTAAAATGCAACAAATAAAAAAATACTTTTGTGTGTCTTTAATAACATAGAAATGCAGAAATACAACACCTGTTTGTTGCAACAAATTGGGGATGGTATTTGATTGAATACTAGTCTTAATTAGCAATGGTTGGGTGATGTATCATTATGTTATGCATTGCTTGGTATGAGTAATGGTAGAGTTATAATTGTGTACTAGTCACCTCACTTTTGTGTAATTGTTTAGTATTATTTAGTTCTTTACTACTCATCTTTTATGCTGGTGGGCGTTGTGTTTTATGATTATGCAGCTGTGGATGAAATTACATGCTACTTTAACTTCTTTAGACAGCATAAGTCAGTCCATAAAATAGAAGCCAAACATTTGTAGTTTTCATAGATAATTATCTGTTTACTTACAAATATATGAAGAATTTTATTGACTAGCAGCTGTGATGGTCGCATTAAAAAATGTACTTGTGTAGTCTTAGCATTGGACCCACTGGTTATAGTAGTAATAAACATTAGACCCACTCACAACACCATCTTGCCATTTCTCTGTGGGAACAATTTAGAATATACGGCACAGCAGAGGAAACAAAATCCTTTTATGCCAAAAGTTACATTATTGTACAATGTAAAAACAAGGAACAATACCACATCCCATACAAAGCTGATCTGACGTGCTTCCTGTCCTGAAGTGCACTTATCTGTGTCTTTCTGATCTAAACATAGAGGAGGGTTCACAGAGTTAATTTCCTTTCTCTATGCCTCACAC
This sequence comes from Bombina bombina, assembly GCF_027579735.1. Taxonomy (NCBI): domain Eukaryota; kingdom Metazoa; phylum Chordata; class Amphibia; order Anura; family Bombinatoridae; genus Bombina; species Bombina bombina. The sequence goes on from NC_069502.1 coordinate 358,978,899, forward strand.
AATACCTGTTTAATGCAGATCACATGCGTTTATAATACAACATGATGTATTATTGGTCCTGTTCAAAGGGCTTTAATTAAAAAATATTTTCCATAAGTAATTTAGCTGCGCAATCCAAATTAATACAGGTTTTGAAAGGTTATTTAGTGTTGTCTGTCATGTGGGTATAGACTGACTGTATAAAGATAGATCGATTTGTAAATAGATAGATACATACTATGTGCATTATTATTTGTATTGCTGAATAAATATATATCTTCTGCATGAATAACTTTATTAGTATCAAATTATTAAAGTACTTTGGGTTAACAACATTCACATACATTTAAAACACAATTTAAATTAACATATTTAACACTTATCAGAAAATAATATATCACATTAATATATAAAGAAGAATGTCCTGAAAACATAATACACATGATAATATATACACATTTTTATCATGAATGCTTTGTGTGTTTTAAATTACTTTTGGATTATATCAAACTGGCATATTAAATTAATAGATCATAATTTTCCATTTCTTTCTGCACTTTTTTCTGCTCATGCTGAAAAACTGGCAACTTTTTCATGCATATAGATACGGATATTTTATGGAATAAAGAAGACTCTTGCATCAGATAAAAAGCAAAGATTTTCTGCAGCACATTTGCAGGCTCATGCTTTCTATTAAAGGGATATTAAACCCATTTTTTTTCATGATTCAGATAGAGCATGCAATGCAACTTTTTAAAATTACTCCTATGACTTAGAGAACAAAGAAAATTGATATCTTTATTTGAAAAAGTAGGAATGTAAGCTTAGGAGCCAGCCCATTTTTGATTCAGCACTTTGGTTAGCGCTTACTGATTGGTGGCTACATTAAGCCACCAATCAGAAAGCCAAACCCAGGTTCTGAACAAAAAATGGGATGGCTCCTAAGCATACATTCCTGCTTTTCAAATAAAGATACCAGGAAAAGGAAGAAAAATTGATAATAGGTGTAAATTAGAAAGTTGCTTAAAATGGCATGCTCTATCTGAAATGTGAAAGTGTAATTTTGACTTTAGTGTCCCTTTAAAAAGCCAGTAATGCGAACTGTCGGTCATATGCATT
>NC_069502.1:359722496-359764996 GCF_027579735.1 Bombina bombina
AACTTATCTCAGACATACCAATATATGTTTCCATTATTTGCAAATTTTTGCGGTACAACAGGGCAAATAAGAAATAAAACTTTTATCATGCATGACTGGACATTTCATTTTTTTTTATTAAAATAGGTTAAACAAAATAAACTAACATTTATAATTGCATGTTTGTGAGCAACTGATACTGCACTGTTTATGTTCTTTGGCAGATACAACTACCACATCGATATTGGCGGAAATGGACAACTCTAAAAACATTAAAGCAAACAAGACTTGTACTACAAATGATAATCACCCTATTTACTGTCACACTCTATAAGTGACATTTTAGGAAGGGAAAGATGCATTGACTTGAGGTCCATGACAGCCTGAACAATCTTGGAGAATTTTGTTTGTTTGTTTTTTTGTTAAACCAAAAACGTCTGTGAGCAGATAATCAGAAGGATGCACAGAAGAGGAACTTGAGTTAATGGAGAAAATCTCTAAAGGGACCATGCAAATGATTTGTGAAATGGGGTTTCCTTTGCGGATGAAGACTTTATAAGGATGCTTACATGGCGGTTTGCTGATTTATGCTACAATCTAGTTTTCACTGATGGAGCAGTTAGAGGTTTGATGAGCACTCTTGAAATAGTGGTCAGATTAAAAGATGGAGCTAGCAATTAAAACTGAAAATTTTCAACAGTAAACTTGAATCACCTGAAATGTACCTGATAAAAAGATATATGTTGTTTGGCATCCTGTAGGCCTTTGGTTATTATATACAGACCAGACAGCAGAGAAAGAATGACAGAGTGAAGAAATTGCATCTTAAAATGAGCAACCCTCACATTTGTTTCAGTTCCATAATGTAAATAATTTCACCTAGTGGGGAAAAAATCTGACTGTTCCTTAAGAGAAACAAGGATCTAAACTAATTTGAAACATTATTAAAAAAGCTATTTCTGCCACTGAAATTCAAGGAACCTGGAAAAAAGCAAAGCCATTATGGTGTCTGATTAACTTGGATCTAAAAACCTAAAAGCCACTTTTCTTGAAAATGTCTCAACCTGTTCTCTAGAGCCAGTGCTTTTTTTGTAAGAGAAAAGGTACTCAAAAAAAAAAGGTGCAGGTACTCATTGATTATTGATTGATATATTCTGCTCAGTAAAGCAAAGGGAAAAGATTATTTACAATGTTTTATGTATTTTGCAGCCACCTCTTGAGAAAACTAGAATAGTCACATGATGTTTACAAATATTACCTGGTATGAGTTGGCAGAGATGGGGGTACACAGTACCAGTGAGTACCCCCACAAAAAAGCCCTGCCTAAAGCTATCAAACAAAGAGGAACAACTAGAACATCTGGCATACCTGTGGCTGATTGAGGGTCCCTGATTAAGGCTTTCTAATAATTGTTGTCAGAGCCAATTAATGGCACTCAATTTGCTCTATAGGACTACAAAACGGTAATTTATGCGAGTAAGATAAAATAGCTTTAAGTAGGTGACATTTAATACTAAATAATGACCTATTAGTAATACAAGGGTATATTCTATTCTGTAAAATCAAACGCCTAGATTTGGAGTTTTGTCGGTAAAGACTTGCGTTGCTAACGAGCCTTTTTTTTTCCAGCTGATTGGATGAGCCAATAGAATTGACCTCGCATTCTATTGGCTGATCCAATCAGCCAATCGGATTGAAGTTCAATCTGATTGGCTGATTAAATCAACCAATCGGATTTTTCCTACCTTAATTCCGATTGGCTGATAGAATCCTATCAGCCAATCGGAATTTGAGGGACGCCATCTTGGATGATGTCATTTAAAGGAACCTTCATTCATCTTTAGGACATCGGAAGAAGAGGATGGCTCCGCATCGGCTGGATCGAAGATGGCTCCGCTCCGCTCCGGAAGGATGAAGATAGAAGATGCCGCCTAGATGAAGATGTCTGCCGGTCCGGATGTCCTCTTCTGCCCGGATAGGATGAAGACTTCTGCTGGTCCGGATGTCCTCTTCTGTCCCATCAGTGGACAGCTGGCTGAAGACGGCTCAAGGTAGGGTGATCTTCAGGGGGGTAGTGTTAGTTTTTTTTAAGGGGGGATCGGGTGGGTTTTAGAGTAGGGGTGTGTGGGTGGTGGGTTGTAATGTTGGGGGGATTGTATTTTTTTTACAGGTAAAAGAGTTGATTACTTTGGGGCAATGCCCCGCAAAAGGCCCTTTTAAGGGCTGGTAAAAGAGCTGATTACTTTGTAATTTAGTTTAGGGTAGGGAATTTTATTATTTTGGGGGGCTTTTTTATTTTATTAGGGGGCTTAGATTAGGTGTAATTAGATTAAAATTCTTGTAATATTTTTTTTTTTGTAATTTAGTGTTTTTTTTTTTTTAGTATTATACAGGGAGTGCAGAATTATTAGGCAAGTTGTATTTTTGAGGATTAATTTTATTATTGAACAACAACCAAATTCTCAATGAACCCAATATATGAATATTTTTGGAAGTAGTTTTTAGTTTGTTTTTAGTTTTAGCTATTTTAGGGGGATATCTGTGTGTGCAGGTGACTATTACTGTGCATAATTATTAGGCAACTTAACAAAAAACAAATATATACCCATTTCAATTATTTATTTTTACCAGTGAAACCAATATAACATCTCAACATTCACAAATATACATTTCTGACATTCAAAAACAAAACAAAAACAAATCAGTGACCAATATAGCCACCTTTCTTTGCAAGGACACTCAAAAGCCTGCCATCCATGGATTCTGTTAGTGTTTTGATCTGTTCACCATCAACATTGCGTGCAGCAGCAACCACAGCCCCCCAGACACTGTTCAGAGAGGTGTACTGTTTTCCCTCCTTGTAAATCTCACATTTGATGATGGACCACAGGTTCTCAATGGGGTTCAGATCAGGTGAACAAGGAGGCCATGTCATTAGATTTTCTTCTTTTATACCCTTTTTTGCCAGCCACGCTGTGGAGTACTTGGACGCGTGTGATGGAGCATTGTCCTGCATGAAAATCATGTTTTTCTTGAAGGATGCAGACTTCTTCCTGTACCACTGCTTGAGGAAGGTGTCTTCCAGAATCTGGCAGTAGGACTGGGAGTTGAGCTTGATTCCATCCTCAACCCGAAAAGGCCCCACAAGCTCATCTTTGATGATACCAGCCCAAACCAGTACTCCACCTCCACCTTGCAGGCGTCTGAGTCGGACTGGAGCTCTCTGCCCTTTACCAATCCAGCCACGGGCCCATCCATCTGGCCCATCAAGACTCACTCTCATTTCATCAGTCCATAAAACCTTAGAAAAATCAGTCTTGATATATTTCTTGGCCCAGTCTTGACGTTTCAGCTTGTGTGTCTTGTTCAGTGGTGGTCGTCTTTCAGCCTTTCTTACCTTGGCCATGTCTCTGAGTATTGCACACCTTGTGCTTTTGGGCACTCCAGTGATGTTGCAGCTCTGAAATATGGCCAAACTGGTGGCAAGTGGCATCTTGGCAGCTGCACGCTTGACTTTTCTCAGTTCATGGGCAGTTATTTTGCGCCTTGGTTTTTCCACACGCTTCTTGCGACCCTGTTGACTATTTTGAATGAAACGCTTGATTGTTCGATGATCACGCTTCAGAAGCTTTGCAATTTTAAGAGTGCTGCATCCCTCTGCAAGATATCTCACTATTTTTTACTTTTCTGAGCCTGTCAAGTCCTTCTTTTGACCCATTTTGCCAAAGGAAAGGAAGTTGCCTAATAATTATGCACACCTGATATAGGGTGTCGATGTCATTAGACCACACCCCTTCTCATTACAGAGATGCACATCACCTAATATGCTTAATTGGTAGTAGGCTTTCAAGCCTATACAGCTTGAAGTAAGACAACATGCATAAAGAGGATGATGTATTCAAAATACTAATTTGCCTAATAATTCTGCACTCCCTGTAGTTTCATTTATTTAATTGTATTTTAGTTTAGATAATTGTAGTTAATTTATTTAATTAATTTATTGATTTATTTTACAGGTAATTTTGTAATTATTTTAACTAGGTAGCTATTAAATAGTTAATAACTATTTAATAGCTATTGTACCTAGTTAAAATAAATACAAAGTTGCCCGTAAAATAAATATAAATCCTAAAATAGCTACAATGTAACTATTAGTTATATTGTAGCTATATTAGGGTTTATTTTATAGGTATTTCGTTTTAAATAGGATTCATTTATTTAATTATAGTAATTTTAGTTTGTTTTATTTAAATTATATTTAATTTAGGGGGATGTTAGGGTTAGGGTTAGACTTAGGTTTAGGGGTTAATAACTTTATTATAGTAGCGGCGATGTTGGGGGCGGGAGATTAGGGGTTAATAATTGTAGGTAGGTGGCGGCGATGTTAGGGAGGGCAGATTAGGGGTTAATAAAATGTATTATATTGTTTGCGAGCCGGGAGTGCGGCGGTTTAGGGGTTAATACATTTATTATAGTGGCGGCGATGTCCGGTCGGCAGATTAGGGGTTAATAAGTGTAGGTAGGTGGCGGCGACGTTGGGGGGACAGATTAGGGGTTAATAAATATAATATAGATGTCGGCGATGTTAGGGACAGCAGATTAGGGGTTCATAGCTATAATGTAGGTGGCGGCGGTGTCCGGTCGGCAGATTAGGGGTTAAATAATTTTATTATAGGGTTTGCGATGTGGGGGGGGCCTCGGTTTAGGGGTTCATAAGTAGTTTATGGGTGTTAGTGTACTTTGTTGCACTGTAGTTTAGAGCTTTATGTTCCGGCGTTAGCCCATAAAACTCTTAACTACTGACTTTTTTATGCGGTAGGAGTCTTGGAGGTAGAGGCTGTACCGCTCACTTTCTCCAAGACTCGTAATACCAGCGTTAGGCAAATCCCATTAAAAAGATAGGATACGCAATTGACGTAAGGGGATTTGCGGTAGTTTCGAGTTGCGGAAAAAAGGGAGCGGTACACCTGTACCTGCCAAACTCTAAATACCAGCGGGCGTTAAAAAGCAGCGTTAGGACCCCTTAACGCTGCTTTTTAAGGCTAACGCAGAACTCTAAATCTAGGTGAAAGATTTTATCTGGAAGCAATATAGGATCACTTAACAGAACATCAACTTAAGATAAATCAAATGATAATTAAAGTTTTACATATTTCTTGTACATAATGAAAAGTGTAAAAAATTCAAAAATAAACTTTGATGTTATAACAATACTCAAACATTTGTAAAGGAAAAAACAACATAATTTATGTAAGAACTTACCTGATAAATTCATTTCTTTCATATTGGCAAGAGTCCATGAGCTAGTGACGTATGGGATATACAATCCTACCAGGAGGGGCAAAGTTTCCCAAACCTCAAAATGCCTATAAATACACCCCCTCACCACACCCACAATTCAGTTTAACTAATAGCCAAGTAGTGGCGTGATAAAGAAAGGAGTAAAAAGCATCAACAAAGGAATCTGGAAATAATTGTGCTTTATAGAAAAAAATCATAACCATCATAAAAAGGGTGGGCCTCATGAACTCTTGCCAATATGAAAGAAATTGATTTATCAGGTAAATTCTTACATAAATTATGTTTTCTTTCATGTAATTGGCAAGAGTCCATGAGCTAGTGACGTATGGGATATCAAATACCCAAGATGTGGAACTCCACGCAAGAGTCACTAGAGAGGGAGGGATAAAAATAAACAACAGCCATATGCTGAAAAATTAATCCACAACCCAAAATATAAGTTATTCTCATGAAGAAAAGAAAAACTTAAAACATCAGCAGAAGAGTCAAACTGAAACAGCTGCCTGAAGAACTTTTCTACCAAAAACTGCTTCTGAAGAAGCAAATACATCAAAACGGTAGAATTTAGGAAATGTATGCAAAGAGGACCAAGTTGCTGCTTTGCAAATCTGGCGGGCCTGACCCGACTCTAAATAAGCTTGATGAATCAAAAGCTTTAACCAAGAAGCCAAGGAAATAGCAGAAGCCTTCTGACCTTTCCTAGAACCAGAGAATATAACAAATAGACTAGATGTCTTTCTGAAATCTTTAGTAGCTTCAACATAATATTTCAAAGCTCTCACCACATCCAAAGAATGTAAGAATTTTTCCAAAGAATTCTTAGGATTAGGACACAAGGAAGGGAGAACAGTTTCTCTACTAATGTTGTTAGAATTCACAACCTTAGGTAAGAACTTAAATGAAGTCCGCAAAACCGCCTTATCCTGGTGAAAAATCAGAAAAGGAGATTCACAAGAAAGAGCAGAAAGCTCAGAAACTCTTCTAGCAGAAGAGATGGCCAAAAGGAACAACACTTTCCAAGAAAGTAGTTTAGTGTCCAAAGAGTGCATAGGAGGAGCCTGTAACGCCCTCAAAACCAAATTAAGACTCCAAGGAGGAGAAATTGATTTAATGACAGGCTTGATACGGACCCAAGCCTGTACAAAATAGTGAATATCAGGAAGCTTAGCAATCTTTCTGTTAAATAAAACAGAAAAAGCAGAGATTTGTCCCTTCAAGGAACTTACAGACAAACCCTTATCCAAACCATCCTGAAGAAACTGTAAAATTCTAGGAATTCTAAAAGAATGCCAAGATAATTTATTAGAAGAACACCATGAAATGTAAGTCTTCCAAACTCGATAATAAATCTTCCTAGAGACAGAGTTACGTGCTTGTAACATTGTATTAATTACTGAGTCAGAGAAACCTCTATGACTTAGCATTAAGCGTTCAATTTCCATACCTTCAAATTTAAAGGACCAGTCAACACATTAGATTTGCATAATCAACAAATGCAAGATAACAAGACAATGCAATAGCACTTAGTCTGAACATCAAATAAGTAGTAGATTTTTTTATAACAAATTTCAAAGTTATGTATATTTCCACTCCCCTTGTACCATGTGATAGCAATTAGCCAATCACAAATGCATATACGTATAGTCTGTGAATTCTTGCACATGCTCAGTAGGATCTGGTGACTCAAAAATTGTAAATATAAAAGACTGTGCACATTTTTTTTAATGGAAGTAAATTGAAAAGTTGTTTAAAAGTACGTGCTGTATCTGAATCATGAAAATTTAATTTAACCTGAGTGTCCCTTTAATGATTTGAGATCCTGATGGAAAAACGGACCTTGAGACAGTAGGTCCAGCCTTAACGTAAGTGGCCAAGGTTAGCAACTGGATATCCGAACAAGATCCACATACCAAAACCTGTGGGGCCATGCTGGAGCCACCAGCAACACAAATGATTGTTCCATGATGATTTTGGAGATCACTCTTGGAAGAAGAACTAGAGGCGGGAAAATATAAGCAGGTTGATAACACCAAGGAAGTGTCAGCGCATCCACTGCTTCCGCCTGAGAATCCCTGGACCTGGACAGGTATCTGGGACGTTTCTTGTTTAGATAAGAAGCCATCAGATCTATTTCTGGAAGACCCCACATCTGAACAATCTGAGAAAACACATCTGGATGAAGAGACCTTTCCCCTGGATGTAAAGTCTGACGGCTGAGATAATCCGCCTCCCAATTGTCTACACCTGGGATATGAACCGCAGAAATTAGACAGGAGCTTATTCCGCCCAAACAATTATCCGAGATACTTCTTTCATAGCTTGAGGACTGTGAGTACCACCCTGATGATTGACATATGCCACCGTTGTAATATTGTCTGTCTGAAAACAAATGAACAGTTCTCTCTTCAACGGAGGCCAAAACTGAAGAACTCTGAGAATTGCACGGAGTTCTAAAATATTGATTGGTAATCTCGCCTCTTGAGATTTCCAAACCCCTTGTGCTGTCAGAAATCCCCAAACAGCTCCCCAACTTGAAAGACTCACATCTGTTGTGATCACAGTCCAGGTTGGCCGAACAAAAGAAGCCCCTTGAACTAAATGCTGGTGATTTAACCACCACGTCAGAGAGTGTCGAACATTGGGATTTAAGAATATTAATTGTGATATCTTTGTATAATCCCGGCACAATTGATTCAGCATACAAAGCTGGAGAGGTCTCATGCTGCAGTCATGAGGCCTAAAACTTCCATGCACATAGCCACTGAAGGGAATGACTGAGACTGAAGGTGCCAACATGCTGCAACCAATTTTAAATGTCTCTTGTCTGTTAGAGACAGAGTCATGGACACTAAATCTATCTGGAAACCTAAAAAGATGACCCTTGTCTAAGGAATCAAGAAACTTTTTGGTAAATTGATCCTCCAACCATGTTTTCGAAGAAACAACACTAGTTGATTTGTGTGAGATTCTGCAGAACGTAAAGACTGAGCTAGAACCAAGATATCGTCCAAATAAGGAAACACCGCAATACCCTGTTCTCTGATTACAGAGAGTAGGGCACCCAGAACCTTTGAAAAGATTCTTGGAGCTGTTGCTAGGCCAAATGGAAGAGCAACAAATTGGTAATGCTTGTCTAGAAAAGAGAATCTCAGGAACTGATAATGTTCTGGATGAATCGGAGTATGAAGGTAAGCATCCTGCAAGTCTATCGTAGACATATAATGTCCTTGCTGAACAAAAGGCAGAATAGTCCTTATAGTCACCATCTTGAAAGTTGGTACTCTTAGATAACGATTCAAAATTTTCAGATGAATGAATTTTCTTTCTTTGGGAATAGATTTGAATAAAACCCCAGACCTTGGTACTGAAAAGGAACCGGCATGATTACCCCTGAAACCTTCAGGTCTGAAACACACTTCAGGAAAGCCTGAGCTTTTACTTGATTTACTGGGATGCGTGAGAGAAAAAATATTCTCACAGGAGGTCTTACTCTCAATCCTATTCGGTACCCCTGAGAGACAATGCTCTGAATCCATTGATTTTGGACAGAATTTGCCCAAACATCCTTGAAAAACCTTAATCTGCCCCCTACCAGCTGCACTGGAATGAGGGCCGCACCTTCATGCAGACTTAGGGGCTGACTTTGGTTTCTTAAAAGGCTTGGATTTATTCCAAATGAGGAAGGCTTCCAATTGGAAACAGTTTGGGGGAAGGATTAGGTTTTTGTTCCTTATTTTGACGAAAGGAACGAAAACGATTAGAAGCCTTAGATTTACCCTTAGGTTTTTTTATCCTGAGACAAAAAACTATCTTCCCCCCAGTAACAGTTGAAATAATAGAATCCAACTGAGAACCAAATAAATTATTACGTTGGAAAGAAAGAGATAGTAATCTAGACTTAGATGTCATATCAGCATTCCAAGATTTAAGCCACAAAGCTCTTCTAGCTAAAATAGCTAAAGACATAGATCTAACATCAATTTTGAAAATATCAAAAATTGCATCACAAATAAAATGATTAGCATGTTGAAGTAAACGAACAATGCTATATAAGTCAGAATCCAATTCTTGTTGCGCTAAATTCTCCAAACAAAAAGTTGAAGCAGCTGCAACATCAGCCAAATAAATTGCAGGCCTAAGAAGATGACCTGAATATAAATAGGCTTTCCTTAGATAAGATTCAAGTTTCCTAGCTAAAGGATCTTAAAAGTAAGTACTATCTTCCATAGGAATAGTGGTTCATTTAGCAAGAGTAGAAATAGCCCCATCAACTTTGGGGATCTTTTCCCAAAACTCTATTGAAATTGCTGGTAAAGGATACAATTTTTCTAAACCTTGCAGAAGGATTAAAAGGAGTACCCTGCTTATTCCATTCCTTAGAAATCATATAAGAAATAGCATCAGGAATAGGAAAAAAACCTCTGGAGTAACCACAGGAGGTTTAAAAACAGAATTTAAACGTTTGCTGGTTTTAATATCAAGAGGACTAGCTTCCTCAATATCCAAAGTAATTAACACTTCTTTTAACAAAGAATGCATATACTCCATTTTAAATAAATAAGTAGATTTTTCAGTGTCAATATCTGAGGAAGGATCTTCTGAATCAGATAGATCCTCATCAGAGGTGGATAATTCATTATGTTGTTGGTCATTTGAAATTTCATCAACTTTATGAGAAGTTTTAAACAACCTATTACGCTTATTAGAAGGTGGAAATGCAGACAAATAGAATAGAATCAGTAACAAATTCTTTAAAATTCATAGGTATATCATGTACATTAGAAGTTGAAGGAACTACAACCGGCAATGTACTATTACTGATAGACACACTATCTGCATGTAAAAGTTTATCATGGCAACTAATACAATGACATTAGGAGATATAATCTCCACAATTTTTCAACAAATGCACTTAGCTTTGGTAGAACCGATGTAAGGCAGCAAAGTTCCAACAGATACTTCTGAGACAGGATCAGATTGAGACATCTTGCAGAATGTAAAAGAAAAAACAACATATAAAGCAAAATTATCAATTTCCTTATATGACAGTTTCAGGAATGGGAAAAAATGCAAATAGCATAGCACTCTGACATAGAAAAAAGGCAAGAGACAAACAGCAATGGGGAAAATAAATAATTAAAAAAGTTTGTCCGAAAATGACACACTCGCGTCACTAACGACGCAACCCTGTGTGAACCCTCTGCGTCAATTACGACGCCGTAAATGACGAACTTGCGTCAACGGACGTGCCTTTCGCGCCAAAAAATTCTCACGCCAAGAATGACGCAATAAAGTGTAGCATTTTGCGCACCCGCGAGCCTAAGTCAGCCCGCAATTTGAAACAAAGTAGTCAATTGAAAAAAAGACTAAAACCGCAGGTAAGAAAAAAATATTTCTTAATATTAACTTTCCCCAAATATGAAACTGACAATCTGCAAAAGGAAATACATGAACCTGACTCATGGCAAATATAAGTACAATACATATAAAAAAAATTTAAAATTTTAAATTCTTTATTGAAACATTTACAATACAGTCATAATGAAGAACATCAGTTGTCAAAGTTACATGAGCGGTAATCATTATCAATAAATTGTGCATGATGGTAGGACAATCCAAGCATAGACCTAAGTATACAATAAGAGAACTGAGTTCTCAAAGTTCCCAGTGAAATATAATGTCCTTTAACATAATAGGGAAATAACATCGGCATCCAACATTAACATATAATTATGACAGTGTGATATTCACAATACATATATTTACATTTAGAACTTTACATAAATGCATAAAGTGCTAAAACCATAGCTGAGGTGTCTTAAGTAATAAAAACATACTTACCCAAAGACACCCATCAACATATAGTAGATAGCCAAACCAGTACTGAAACAGTTATCAGTAGAGGTAATGGTATATGAGAGTATATCGTCGATCTGAAAAGGGAGGTAGGAGATGAATCTCTACGACCAATAACAGAGAACCTATGAAAAAGACCCCCGTTAGGAAAATCATTGCATTCAATAGGTGACACTCTCCACGTCCCTCTGACATTCGCTGTACTCTGAGAGGAATCGAGCTTCAAAATGCTGAGAAGCGCATGTCAACGTAGAAATCTTAGCACAAACTTACTTCACCACCTCCATAGGAGGCAAAGTTTGTAAAACTGAATTGTGGGTGTGGTGAGGGGTGTATTTATAGGCATTTTGAGGTTTGGGAGACTTTGCCCCTCCTGGTAGGATTGTATATCCCATACGTCACTAGCTCATGGACTCTTGCCAATTACATGAAAGAAATATTAAATAATTTGCAGCTGATGTGGCAGCTTTTTAGGAACTTGAAAAAGATGCTGGGTGGACAAAGAAACAATCATTAGACAGACATTACATTGCATCTGTTTCACAGGGGGAAGCTTATGTGGGATTTGGTAGACAAGGTCTTGGGACTTAACAATTTTTGAAATGTAATCTTCTGCCATCCTTAAAGGGACACTAAACCCAAAAATGTTCTTTCATAATTCAGTTAGAGAATACAATTTTAAACAACATTCAAATTTACTTCTATTATCTAATTTGTTTTATTTTTTAGATATCCTTTGTTGAAGAAATAGCAATGCATATGGGTGAGCCAATCACACGAGGCATCTCTGTGCACCCACCAATCAGCAGCTACTGAGCCTATCTAGATATGCTTTTCAGCAAAGAATATCAAAAGAATGAAACAAATTAGATAATAGAAGTAAATTAGAAAGTTTTTTAAAATTGCACACTCTTTCTAAATCATGAAAGAAAAAATTGGGGTTTCATGTCCTTTTAAATGTGACTTGAGATACAGACTCAGTGTTAATACAATAACATCTGAGCCCTGACAGATGTGTAAACACAGTGATTATTCCCTGAAACACAACATTTTTCTTTCATGGTTCAGATAGAGCGTACAATAATAAAAAATAAAAAAAAAGGCAGGTTTAGTGGCCTATTTATGTAAGTGCGAGGGGACATGATATGATGTAGCGTATCATGTCCGCTGCACATCGATAAATGCCGACAGCGTACGCTGTGGGCATTTATCATTGCACCAGCATTTCTTGTGAACTGTTGGTGCAATGCCGCCCCCTGCAGATTCGCAGACATTCGTCCACTAGCATATTTGATCATCCACGGCCTCAGAGGAGGTGGACAAGTTATGGAGCAGCGGTCTTTAGACCGCTGCTGTATAACTTCCGTTTCCCGGCGAGCCTGAAGGCTCGCGCGGACACAGGGGCATCAAGCTCCATGCGGAGCTTAATAAATCGTCCCCTTACAATCCCCCTTACAATCTACTTCTATGATCAGATTTACATTGTTCTCTCAGTACAGTTTGTTGAAGAGCATACGTAGGGAATTAGTAGGCACATTTCTGGAGCACCATAAGGCAGCAGATTTACAAGAATGCTTTACCAATCGTATATATTGTTTAAACATTGCTGCCATCTAGTACTCAAAACTGCTGCCATGTAGTGTTTCAAAAACGTGCATGCTACTTACCTAGGTATGCTCATCAACAAAGAATACCATGAGAACTATTTAAATTTTAAAAAACATTTTAATATATTTTCATCTGAATCATGAAAGAAAACATTTTGAGTTTAAATATTTTTAATTGTTATGTAGCAAAGTTTTAATGAAGAAAATTCTTTATAATGTTCTTGTTTGTTCTTGAGCCTGACAACAATTAAAGAATCACTTGACATCTCTGAAGATGTCTGTCAAAAAATACTTACAGCAATTCACTATATATACTTTTTTTTGAGGAAATGAGGAAGAGTCAAAGGGGGATATTTATCAAAGCCTCAACTATGCTGTATTCGTCGGCACCAAAGCGCTTGCCTAACTTCGCGGCCGCGGACCTGAACACAATCTCCATATTTATATAAAAAGCTGGCAAAAAGACACGCACCAAGTACAGGGCAATGAGTATCGGACTGTTGTTAACTAGCAGTCATCGATCTTGCGTCTATTCTGCTTTTTACCAACTTTATTTGTACCCTGTCACTAAACGTCGCCACTATACTAAAATGTTTAACCCCTATCCCTCAGCTCCCGGACCCCACCGCAACCTAAATAAAGTTATTAACCCCTATCCCGCCACTCTCGGACCCCGCTGCAACCTAAATAAAGTTATTAACCCCTATCCCGCCGCTCCCAGACCCCACTGCAACCTAAATAAAGTTGTTAACCCCTATCCCGCCGCTCCTGGACCCCGCCGCAACCTAAATAAATGTATTAACCCCTAAACCTCTGGCCTCCAGCCCCCCACATTGCCATAAACTAAATTAAGCTATTAACCCCTAAACCTAACAAGCCGCTAACTTTAAATTAAAATTACAACATCCCTATCTTAAAATAAATTTAAACTTACCTGTAAAATTAAAATAAAAAATTTTCAAACTATTAATTAACTTACCCTATTATACTACAATTAAATTAAACTACCAATTAAATTAACTAAATTACATATTAAAAAATCCTAACCCTACTCAAATTATATAAATCTACTATTGAACATTATTAAAAATTACTAACAATTTTTTTTTAAACGTTAAGTAATAAAAAACGCTGTTACAAAAAATGATTGGAACAGCCAATAGGATGAGAGCTGCTCAAATCCTATTGGCTGATTGGAACAGCCAATAGGATTTTAGCAGCACTAATCCTATTGGCTGATTGGAACCTTTTAGTCAATAGGAATGCAAGGGACGCCATCTTGGACGACGTCACTTGCATTGAAGTTCCAGTTTACAGCAGCAACCGTAGGAAGAGGCACTCCACGCCGGATGTCTTCAGGATGGACCTGCTCCGCGCCGGATGGATGAAGATAGAAGATGCCATCTGGATGAAGACTTCTTGCCACCTGGATGAGGACTTCGCCGGCTGGATGAAGATGAAAGTGGCCGCCCGGATGAAGACTTCTTCCCGGCTGGATGGATCCTTCAAGCGGGACTTCAATAACTGTAAGTGGATAGTTGGGGGTGTTAGGTTTATTTAAGGGTTTTTTGGGTGGGTTTTATTTTTAGATAAGGGTCTAGGCAGGTAAAAAAGCTAAATGCCCTTTAAGGGCAATGCCCATCCAAATGCCCTTTTCAGGTGGTTTTACTGTTGGGGGGTGTTTGTATTTTTTTTTTTACAGGTAAAAGAGCTGATTTCTTTGGGGCAATGCCCCACAAAAGGCACTTTTAAGGGCCATTGGTAGTTTATTGTAGGCTAGGTTTTTTTTATTTTAATAGGGGTATTAGATTAGGTGTAATTCTTTTTTATTTTTGATAATGTGTTTTTTTGTCTTTGCAATTTAGTGTTTTTTATTTTTTGTAACTTAGCATTTTTTGTTGTTGATAATTTAGTAATTTTAATAATGTTAAATAGTAGATTTAAATAATTTGAGTAGTTAGGGTTTTTTAATATGTAATTTAGTTAATTTATTTGGTAGTTTAATTTAATTGTAGTATAATAGTTAGGGTAGGTTAATTAATTGTTTAAAATAGTTTATTTTAATTTTACAGGTAAGTTTAAATTTATTTTAAGATAGGGATGTTGTAATTTTAATTTAAAGTTAGCGGCTTGTTAGGAATAGGGGTTAATAGCTTAATTTAGTTTATGGCGATGTGGGGGGCTAGCGGTTTAGGGGTTAATAGGTTCAGTTAGTGGTGGTGATGTGGGAGGCCAGAGGTTTAGGGGTTAATGCATTTATTTAGTGGTGGCGGGGTACAGGAGTGGCGGGATAGGGGTTAATAACTTTATTTAGGTTGCGGCGGGGTCCGGGAGCGCCGGAATAGGGGTTAATAGCATTATGTAGGTGGCGGCGATGTCTGGGGCAGCAGATTAGGGGTGTTTAGACTCGGGGCTTATGTTAGGGTGTTAGGTGTAAACGTTACATGTTTTCAACCAAAACAAATCAATGGTATATCTGGCATCATCGAACATAAGCTTTCGGTGCTTTCAGACTCCCATTGATTTCTATGGCATCCGCGGCCTCCAGGGTGGTGGATTGAAAACCAGGTACGCTGGGCCGCAATAGCCGCAAGCGTACCTGTTAGAAATTTGCTAAATGGGAAAAGGGGTCAAATAGAGCCGAATGTGTATTCAGAACATCTGTAATGACGAAAGCATCGATCTACATCGAATTGAGACCGGCGGATCAAATGTTACGTCACAAATATCAACTTTTGCCGGTCTGTACGCTTTGATAACTAAGTCGGATCAAGCTTGCAACAATTACGCTGCGGAATTCAGGCTTGATAAATATCCCCACAGAGAGAGAGCATATAATTTTAAACAACTTTAAAAAAAGGTTACTTTTATTATTAAATATTGCTTTATTCTTTTGGCAACCTTTGCTGAAGGAGCAGCAATGCAATAGTGGGAGCTAGATGAACACAGCTGGTCAGGCAATGACAAGAGGCATATATGTGCAGCTTCCAATCAGCAGCTAGCTCCTAGTAGTGCATTACTACTCCTGGGCCTACCTAACTATGAAATTCAAGAAAGGATAACAAAGGAGAACAAAGCAAATTAGATAATAGAAATAAATAAGAAAGTGGTTTTAAATTATTCTATATGATTCATGAAAGTTTAAGTTTAGCGTTATAGTCCATAGTTCCCCTGGTATTTAAGCAAAAGGAATACTGATATACTAACAGAAAGAGAAGAATTCTTCCTGGAACAAACAACAACTCAGTGTCTTATTCTATGGCCTTTTTATACTCCCATATCACACACGCACATATATATATATATATATATATATCTATATATATAATATTTGTAGACTCAATAAATTAATAAAATTATGCCTTCAATTTTCTGCTAAAGATTTACTTGCGCCTAGTTTTAGAGTCCTGCGTTAGCCGCCCGCTGGTATTTAGAGTCAGTCAGGAAAGGGTCTAACGCTCACTTTCCAGCCGCGACTTTTCCATACCGCAGATCCCCTTACGTCAAATGCGTATCCTATCTTTTCAATGGGATCTTTCTAACGCTGATATTTAGAGTCTTGGCTGAAGTGAGCGTTAGAACTCTGCCGATAAGACTCCAGCCGCAGAAAAAAGTCAGGAGTTAAGAGCTTTATGGGCTAACGCCGGTTCATAAAGCTCTTAACTACTGTGCTCTAAAGTACACTAACACCCATAAACTACCTATGTACCCCTAAACCGAGGCCCCCCCACATCGCCGCCACTCTAATAAAATTTTTAACCCCTAATCTGCTGACCGCACACCGCCGCAACCTACATTATCCCTATGTACCCCTAATCTTCTGCCCCTAACACCGCCGACCCCTTCATAATATTTATTAACCCCTAATCTGCCCCCCCCAACGTCGCAGCCACCTACCTACAATTATTAACCCCTAATCTGCTGACCAGACCTCACCGCTACTATAATAAAGTTATTAACCCCTAATCCGCCTCATTCCCGCCTCAATAACCCTATAATAAATAATATTAACCCCTAATCTGCCCTCCCTAACATCACGACACCTAACTTCAAGTATTAATCCCTAATCTGCCGACCGGACCTCACCGCTACTCTAATAAATTTATTAACCCCTAAAGCTAAGTCTAACCCTAACACTAACACCCCCTTAAATTAAATATAATTTTTATCTAACAATATACTATACTTACCTGTAAAATAAACCCTAATATAGCTACAATATAAATTTTAATTATATTGTAGCTATTTTAGGATTAATATTTATTTTACATGCAACTTTGTATTTATTTTAACCAGGTACAATAGCTATTAAATAGTCAATAACTATTTAATAGCTACCTAGTTAAAATAATTACAAAATTACCTGTAAAATAAATCCTAACCTAAGTTACAATTAAACCTAACGCTACACTATCAATAAATTAATTAAATAAAATACCTACAATTATCTACAATTAAACCTAACACTACACTATCAATAAATTAATTACATACAAATACCTACAAATAAATACAATTAAATAAACTAACTAAAGTACAAAAAATAAAAAAAGAACTAAGTTACAAAAAATAAAAAAATAATTTACAAACATTATAAAAATATTACAACAATTTTAAGCTAATTACACCTACTCTAAGCCCCCTAATAAAATAACAAAGCCCCACAAAATAAAAAAATGCCCTACCCTATTCTAAAATAAAAATAGAAAAGCTCTTTTACCTTACCAGCCCTTAAAAGGGCCTTTTGCGGGGCATGCCCCAAAGAATTCTGCTCTTTTGCCTGTAAAAAAAAACATACAATCCCCCCCAACATTACAACCCACCACCCACATACCTCTAATCTAACCCAAAACCCCTTAAATAAACCTAACACTAAGCCCCTGAAGATCTCCCTACCTTGTCTTCACCACTCCGGGTATCACCGATCCGTCCAGAAGAGGCTCCGAAGTCTTCATTCAAGCCCAAGCGGGGGCTGAAGAGGTCCATCATCGGGCTGAAGAGGTCCATCATCGGGCTGAAGAGGTCCATCATCCGGCTGAAGTCTTGATCCAAGCGGGTCTGAAGAGATCCATCATCCGGCTGAAGTCTTGATCCAAGCGGGGGCTGAAGAGATCCATCATCCGGCTGAAGTCTTCTATCAAGCGGCATCTTCAATCTTCTTTCTTCCGGATCCATCTTCATCTCGCCGCTGTGGAACATCCATCCTGGCCGACGACTTCCCGACGAATGACGGTTCCTTTAAGGGACGCCATCTTGGATTGTATCAGCCAATCGGAATTAAGATAGGAAAATTCTGATTGGCTGATGGAATCAGCCAATCAGATTCAAGTTCAATCCGATTGGCTGATCCAATCAGCCAATCAGATTGAGCTCGCATTCTATTGGCTGATCGGAACAGCCAATAGAATGCAAGCTCAATCTGATTGGCTAATTGCATCAGACAATCAGAATTTTCCTACCTTAATTCAGATTGTCTGATAGAATCCTATCAGCCAATCGGAATTCGAGGGACGCCATCTTGGATGACGTCATTTAAAGGAACCGTCATTCGTAGGGAAGTCGTCGGCCAGGATGGATGTTCCGCGTCGGCGGGATGAAGATGGATCCGGAAGAAAGAAGATTGAAGATGCCGCTTGATAGAAGACTTCAGCCGGATGATGGATCTCTTCAGCCCCCGATTGGATCAAGACTTCAGCCGGATGATGGATCTCTTCAGCCCCCGCTTGGATCAAGACTTCAGCCTGATGATGGACCTCTTCAGCCACCGCTTGGGCTTGGATGAAGATTTCGGAGCCTTTTCTGGACGGATCGGTGATACCCGGCGTGGTGAAGATAAGGTAGGGAGATCTTCAGGGGCTTAGCGTTAGGTTTATTTAAGGGGGGTTTGGGTTAGATTAGGGGTATGTGGGTGGTGGGTTGTAATGTTCGGGGGGTATTGTATGTTTTTTTTACAGGCAAAAGAGCAGAATTCTTTGGGGCATGCCCCTCAAAAGGCCCTTTTAAGGGCTGGTAAGGTAAAAGAGCTTTTCTATTTTTATTTTAGAATACGGTAGGGCATTTTTTTATTTTGGGGGCCTTTGTTATTTTATTAGGGGGCTTAGAGTAGGTGTAATTAGCTTAAAATTGTTGTAATATTTTTATAATGTTTGTAAATTATTTTTTTATTTTTTGTAACTTAGTTCTTTTTTTATTTTTTGTACTTTAGTTAGTTTATTTAATTGTATTTATTTGTAGGTATTTGTATGTAATTAATTTATTGATAGTGTAGTGTTAGGTTTAATTGTAGATAATTGTAGGTATTTTATTTAATTAATTTATTGATAGTGTAGTGTTAGGTTTAATTGTAACTTAGGTTAGGATTTATTTTACAGGTAATTTAGTAATTATTTTAACTAGGTAGCTATTAAATAGTTATTAACTATTTAATAGCTATTGTACCTGGTTAAAATAAATACAAAGTTACCTGTAAAATAAATATTAATCCTAAAATAGCTACAATATAATTATAATTTATATTGTAGCTATATTAGGGTTTATTTTACAGGTAAGTATTTAGCTTTAAATAGGAATAATTTATTTAATAAGAGTTAATTTATTTCGTTAGATAAAAATTATATTTAACTTAGGGGGGTGTTAGGGTTAGACTTAGCTTTAGGGGTTAATACATTTATTAGAGAAGCGTTGAGGTCCGGTCGGCAGATTAGGGGTTAATAATTGTAGGTAGGTGGCGGCAAGGTTGGGGGTGGCAGATTAGGGGTTAATAAATATAATATAGGGGTGGGCGGTGTTAGGGGCAGCAGATTAGGGGTACATAGGGATAATGTAGGTTGCGGCGGTGTACGGAGCGGCAGATTAGGGGTTAATAATATAATTTAGGTGTCAGCGATAGCGTGGGCGGCAGATTAGGGGTTAATAAGTGTAAGGTTAGGGGTGTTTAGACTCGGGGTATATGTTAGGGTGTTAAGTGCAGACTTAGGAAGTGTTTCCCCATAGGAAACAATGGGGCTGCGTTAGGAGCTGAACGCTGCTTTTTTTCAAGATCAAACGCCCCATTGTTTCCTATGGGGGAATCGTGCACGAGCACGTTTTTTAAGCTGGCCGCGTCCGTAAGCACCGCTGGTATTTAGAGTTGCAGTGGTGGTAAATTATGCTCTACGCTCCCTTTTTGGAACCTAATGCAGCCCTTCTGTGAACTCTAAATACCAGCGGTATTTAAAAGGTGCGGGGGGGGGGGGAAACACGCGTAGTCATATTAAATTAAGCTGTGCTATAAAAAGAGTACACAACCACAATATGTATAAACAAAAAATATATGGAATAATTTGCTAAAAATAAGAATAAATAGTTATTTGAAGAATTTTTTAAATTGTGTTATTAATAGCTGACCCAATTACCAGCTTTTCTCTTTTTTGTTCTAGTGTAAATTTGGCACTTTTTGTTATAATTCATCGTCAAAAAAAGTTATTAAATGTAATTACCAAGCTTTGTTGTCAAATGAAGATGCATCATGGGTACACTTGTTGCCAAACCCTTTTTAACTGTAAAATCCTGCATGTTCGTTTCTTCTAGGTGGAATTTGTTTTTCCATTCTCCTTTGAAATAAATAGCATTAACCAATACCAATTTGGTGAGTGGGCCAAAGTCGTCACTAGAAAATAGATTTCTGATTTTCCCTGTAAGGAAAAAAAAAAGATTTTCATGCTCGTTTTAATCCCTTGTCCCAGTGACACTTTCTATTGTTGTTTTCCTATGAACTGTACATGACAAGCTTTTATAAGCTTTTGGCTTTAGTGGCAATAAGGAATTACATGGTTTGAACGTGTCGCACTTGTATTTCTTGTGCTGACATTTTTGTCAATAGGTGTTTCTAGCATGCCGCTAGGAAATTGAATTAGATGATAACAACGATGTACAAACATTCCCTCAATCTACAATACAAGCAGGGTTTGATACAGAGTAGCACCTCTTTAAACATGAGTTTACAAGCTGAAACTTTTATCATTTAAAGAGACATGGTACTGTTAATTTTCCTACCCATTAATGTGTTTCCAGTGACCCATTTTATCTGCCTGAGTATATTAAATTGTTGACAACATCCCATTCTAAAGGATGTTCCTGTAGCTGCTTGCAATGCAATGAACATATCAGCTATGTTAACTCTTTTCATGCTAAAATATAGATGTAACAACTGCCAGGAGCTCACAGTGTCCCCATTGCATAAACAAATATTATGTCATTTATATGATAAGAGAACTACTAATATATGTATATATATATATATATATCTATATCTATATATATATATATATATATATATATATATATATTTATATATATATATATATATATATATATATATATATATATATATATATATATATATATAAAGAGAGAGAGAGAGAGAGAGGGAGAGAGAAAGTATACTACTTACAGTATAGTTAACTGACATGCACTGTGTGCAATAGCCACTCACTGTATATATATATATATATATATATATATATATATATATATATATATATATATATATATATAACCAAAAACACAAAGGAGATCCCAGCACTGTTTATCCAAAATTATTCTTCTTTAATAGGTTAACAGGAAGCCATAAAATAGCAGCGACGTTTTGGGCCTACATAGCCCTTACGCATGAGTAAGGGCTATGTAGGCCTGAAACGTCGCTGCTATTTTATGGCTTCCTGTTAACCTAATAAAGAAGAAGAATTTTGAAAAACAGTGCTGGGATCTCCTTTGTGTTTTTGGTTCTATATGCAGGGGGGAGTTGCTGGACCCTATTGATCCACATGCTTTTTGTAAAGTTTGATGGGACACACACAGTGCTGTACCTAGCCTTTGAAATATTATATATATATTTATATATATTTATATATACACTACTACTAACAATAGCCATCCACTGAAGAGATTATTAATATTGTTATTATATATATTTTAGACCCAAATGAAAAGGTACGCTACAATAGTGCTGGACAACAAAGCAGAGCCTATGGTGTCTCCACTGAAATAGCAAAATTATTTTAATTATATATGAGGAGTTCTACTTATATATGTATATCTATAAAGCAACTGCATGGAGCCCACGGTGCCTTCACTACAATATAATTATTTTTATATGAGAGGTATATGAGAGGTACATATACCTCTGAAGAGATTATTAATATTGTTATTATATATATTTTAGACCCAAATGAAAAGGTACGCTACAATAGTGCTGGACGACAAAGCAGAGCCCATGGTGTCTCCACTGAAATAGCAAAATTATTTTAATTATAAATGAGGAGTACTACTTATATATGTATATCTATAAAGCAACTGCATGGAGCCCACGGTGCCCTCACTACAATATAATTTTTTTCTATGAGAGGTACATATATATATATATATAGGGGAAATGACGGAGGGGACGCAACTGCTAAGAGCTAATAAGTAGTGACCCACCAGTTCTTGGACAAATACCGGTATGGCCTCAATATGACTTAAATGTGGTGCAGACCCTTAAAATAAATTATATGGGATTTAAGACAGAGAAAAAACCTGAACCTAGTATATCAGGATGAAAGACAGGGAATTCAGCACTCTTTTCAAAAAGTTTTTTATTTAGCTCATCAAAGTAAAATGAGGGGTATCCCAAAAAAAGAATAAACTTGAGTGGCCACAAGAGAGGACAATCTCTAGCATTTATTTAGCGAAACATATTGTTTCAAAAATACAGATACAATATGTCTATAACAATAGACCAAGAAAGAAATTGTACATACAACAGAAAAAATGAACACAAAATAATAAAACAAACCTGACCGGTCAGGGGTTAGCGTGAATACCTGAACTTTGTACATATACTGACATGGAATTTCAACAGGTATACCTATATTACAGAAGATAGCTAAATTTGCTGTCAATTATCATGTCAGACAGAGATATCTCAATGTGTGAATGGTGAAGTAACTATATTTCACACGGAGCCTTTGTCATACTACTACACCCAGCTGCGAACGGCACCTTCAAGTATAGGGTTAATTGCCGGGCAGGTATAAGAATGGGATCTAAGTAGATACTGACATTTGCGCCCACAGAAATATGGTGTAACTATGGGCAATACATATAAGGCATATTTTTATATTGTGCATACAAATAAAAAGGGAGATATATTAGTGAGACACACTTTTTAAACTACTACACCCTACTGCGTGCGGCACCTTAAGATATAAGGCTTAATGCCGTGCAGGTGTATAGATGGGATCTAAGTAGTTAATAGTGTATCTCATAATATGTACATTCGTCTGTTAGTAAGCAGGAAGCAAACAGTATAGGCGTAAGCATGGAACGTAGCTCAGCAGGAATAAGTAGCAGGCAGATAGTAGCATATATTTCTGTTAGTTGCTAGACAGTCCCGTGCAAGCAGTCTTAAATGCATGAGGATGAAAAGTTCATGATAGAGATGGTAAGCATAAGTGCAAAGTGGGAGACTGCACGGTAGTTGTGCTTAGTAGTGATGTTATTTCGAGACTTGTAGTTTTACCCTTGCAACCGGGTAGCAATATCCAGTTCTTATATAGATGTGCCTATTTATCAGGCAAGACTTATAATGGCATACGACCTGTTTCCTGCTCAGTCCCAGGACTATTGTATGGCAAGCAGTCCTTTGTGGATCCCCAAATCCATCTTACAGGAGATCCTTCATGAGCGTAAGTGTGCAGAGCTGTTAAGTTCAGTGGCGTTCACACGAACCTCATGTTCCGTGTCGGCTTGTCCAATGCCGACGCGCGTTTCACCCGCTGGGTGTGTCGGGCTTCGCCCTGACGAAGCCCGACACACCCAGCGGGTGAAACGCGCGTCGGCATTGGACAAGCCGACACGGAACATGAGGTTCGTGTGAACGCCACTGAACTTAACAGCTCTGCAAACTTACGCTCATGAAGGATCTCCTGTAAGATGGATTTGGGGATCCACAAAGGACTGCTTGCCATACAATAGTCCTGGGACTGAGCAGGAAACAGGTCGTATGCCATTATAAGTCTTGCCTGATAAATAGGCACATCTATATAAGAACTGGATATTGCTACCCGGTTGCAAGGGTAAAACTACAAGTCTCGAAATAACATCACTACTAAGCACAACTACCGTGCAGTCTCCCACTTTGCACTTATGCTTACCATCTCTATCATGAACTTTTCATCCTCATGCATTTAAGACTGCTTGCACGGGACTGTCTAGCAACTAACAGAAATATATGCTACTATCTGCCTGCTACTTATTCCTGCTGAGCTACGTTCCATGCTTACGCCTATACTGTTTGCTTCCTGCTTACTAACAGACGAATGTACATATTATGAGATACACTATTAACTACTTAGATCCCATCTATACACCTGCACGGCATTAAGCCTTATATCTTAAGGTGCCGCACGCAGTAGGGTGTAGTAGTTTAAAAAGTGTGTCTCACTAATATATCTCCCTTTTTATTTGTATGCACAATATAAAAATATGCCTTATATGTATTGCCCATAGTTACACCATATTTCTGTGGGCGCAAATGTCAGTATCTACTTAGATCCCATTCTTATACCTGCCCGGCAATTAACCCTATACTTGAAGGTGCCGTTCGCAGCTGGGTGTAGTAGTATGACAAAGGCTCCGTGTGAAATATAGTTACTTCACCATTCACACATTGAGATATCTCTGTCTGACATGATAATTGACAGCAAATTTAGCTATCTTCTGTAATATAGGTATACCTGTTGAAATTCCATGTCAGTATATGTACAAAGTTCAGGTATTCACGCTAACCCCTGACCGGTCAGGTTTGTTTTATTATTTTGTGTTCATTTTTTCTGTTGTATGTACAATTTCTTTCTTGGTCTATTGTTATAGACATATTGTATCTGTATTTTTGAAACAATATGTTTCGCTAAATAAATGCTAGAGATTGTCCTCTCTTGTGGCCACTCAAGTTTATTCTTTTTTTGGGATACCCCTCATTTTACTTTGATGAGCTAAATAAAAAACTTTTTGAAAAGAGTGCTGAATTCCCTGTCTTTCATCCTGATATACTAGGTTCAGGTTTTTTCTCTGTCTTAAATCCCATATAATATATATATATATATATATTATATCTAACTATAGTGTAGTAGGTAACAGGCATGCACTGTGTGCAACAGCCAGCCACTAAAACAATATTTTATATTTATTTATTAAAAGAAAAAAAAATGAAAGCTATACTACAAGGTGACTAAACCTAGCCTACAGCGGAAAAATAAAGGGAGATCTCAGACAGGAGCTCTACAAGTCAAGTAATGCCCCCCAATGCAATATTATAATTAAATGCTACAACTATTTAACACAAAAAAAATAGGAAAAAAAAAAAATCTTGATCAAAAGAGTAAAAAAATTATAATAATGCACTACTGTGCAGTTACACTGTGATGCAGTGCACTGCAAGAACAATCTGATTCTGCACACAATGGGATTTTTTTCAACAAAGGGAGTGCTCAGACAAGAACCCTACCAGTCCAGCAATACCCTAGCTGCATTATAATGAAATGCTACAACTCTTTAACACAAAAAAAATAGAAGAAATAATTGCTGTTCCACAGTGTAAACAAAAAACAAATACATAACTGTGCAGTTGGACAACTGTGCACTAAAAGAACAAATCTGATTCTGCACACTGAGGTTCAAATTTGCTCCCGCTGGATCATTTACTGCGCTAGAAGTAAGCTTTGGCACGAATCGGGTTGTGTTCATATACTTGAAAGTAAACAGTTGTTGCGCGCTCGCTAACCCGACGAGTGTAAAAAGACAAACTCACAATATTGCTTGTGCGATAACCTATTCCCCCCATAGAAGTCAATGAAGCAAAAAAGTGGAAAAAACAGACTACTCATGCGCAAACCCAATCGCATATTCTCAATTGCACTAACACGACATGAAAATATGAATATTAGACATTCAAATGTTCTTCACCTAGAAGAATATGTTCTATTTATTCATAAATACATAGTTCTACATATATCTGATGTTTTTGCACAAATATATATTTATACCTATATATATATATATATATATATATATATATGTACACATGATTATATGTAGGTATAGATATATACAAATATATATATTTTAAAGTACATAGAACATATTCTGCTATGTGCAGAACATTATAATGTGAAATATTTACAGTACATACACAGTTAAACACTTTATTAAATATGAATATTGCATGAATATGTTTCTTCATGTTTTCATCTACTTAAATGCAAAATGCTCCAATGCACATATATATATATATATATATATATATGTCTATGTATGTATATTTATGTATTTATGTGTTTATATATGTCTGTAAATACATATATACACATATAAATACATATGTACACTATGTACACACACACACATATATATATATATATATTTATATTTATATATACAGGTTGTGATGTCATCAGTGGGCGGAGTTTGGCAGCCATTTCAAAGTGGCCAGAAACAATATTAATTTTAAAATAACTTTTTTTTACCATTCCTGCGACTTAATATAGAAAAGGTGCAAGAGGCTTAATCTAAGGTAAGACTTTAAGATGACTAAGGTGTAGACTGTCCCTTTAAGTGCTCTAATGTGTTCCAGCATTGTAATAGTCAAACTTATTATTAAACATATTATCATTGTATTAATCAAAGTTATTAGACTAGCTTTGTATTTAACCCCTTTGCATTTCATGCAGCGCTTTATACAATAATAAAAATGCTTCTTCAGATCAATTATTATTACTTTATTTTTTCCATTGAAGGACAAATATATAGTTGTGCTGTTAAACAGCATCACTTGCTTTTCTTATTAATAAAATAGACTATATAAAGATTTAAGCATGTTTAAATATATGGTAAAGAGTAAATTGGTTAATACTTTTATGTTCCTATAAATAAACAGGTCCGACATTGCACTCAGCTCATATTAATGATTTGCTATAATTGTGGGAAAAAAAGCATATGAATTTTAAAGTTCTATTTATTTTGCAGACCAATGATGCAAAGAACAACCGGAGATATCTTTCCTGCAGCTTTTTTTCTGAAGTTAATGTGATAGGAAATAGGAATGAACAGATGTGTCCTTTGCTAATAGTCACAGTGGTAAAAATAAAATAACTTCCTATGTCATAGCATTCAAACATTAGTACATTTCAGATGCATTAGCTCAATAAAAATAATAAATAAATATATGGGGTTTTGGTTACTGTATGAGAGGGAAGAGAAAACTGCTAGTTTTGTACAATGCTGTTTAAACAGGTTCAGCACTTTTCAAATGTCTAGAGGTAAATAATTTTTAAGTATGAAAAATACATTATGGCAGAAATGATGTGTATGCTGTTAAACACGTCCTAAGACACAGATTGTTGCAGGAAACAATAAGGGCATGCAACCAGGTATTGGGATCCATTATTAAACAATGGGCGGACAAGGTACAACTATGCTTGACAAAGGGGCAGGAGCCCTGATATGTTGTATGTATGTTTTGCTAATAAACTTCTTCACATTTATTAGACAGCAGCTTGTTTCACTTTTTATTTAGATGTTTTGAAGCAAGGGGAATGCTCTGTAAGCTGGCCCCTATTGCATTATAGGACTTTTATGGACTAGTAGTGAGTAGCTGATTGCTAATTTGCTACATCGTCTTTGAGGTAACTGGGCAAAGTATTCTGTCCACGGTTATCATTGCACAAGAATTACCTTATGCTCTCACATGACCAATGACGGGATAGCAGGCATTTCCATCACCCCGAATGAACGTGTGCGACCACTGCTTCTTAACACTTGCATGAGTGTGCTTGCACCCCAAAGGTTCCAAAGCATCCACCCCGGTGCTTAGTACTTGGAGCACATTGTCATTGTCTGAACTTGCAAAAAACCCATGAAGTAACATATCTATACAAATCATATGTGCATTAGAGATGTGCACCCGAGAAATTCTAAAAAGAAACAAATACTGAACTTTAGACAAGGCCGGATTGGCCTACCAGAATAGAGATTTCCTGGTGGGCTGCAGCATTTGGGGTTGGAAAGCTACAATTTAAAGTGGTTATTAATGGATGCAATTGGGTTGTAGGGTTTTTAACAACAATCTGGCACTTCTATTTGATACAAAGTAATATAATTTAATGCTGAAAAAAATATTGGGGGAAGACGTATCCCAGTAATCCCTTTTTAGAAAAATGGGGCGTGTGCATTCTACTGACTCAACAGAAAATAGGGTTGGTCTACAAATTATATTCCCAGTTCAGCCCTGAATTGATTAGTTAAACATTTACCTTAGTTTTCATTAAAACGAATGTAAATGTTTTAAAGCTAGGTAGATATGTGCATGATCGAAAAATTAATTTCGGTTCGGATCGATTCTGAGTTTTTCGAATTTCGTTTCGGATCAACTCGAATTCGGAAAACTTCTAATGAATTTGTTTCGGATTCGCAAAAAATTCGTCTGGATTCGGTTTGATTCGGAAATTCGGAATTTCGGTATGTGTGCTGTGTATTAGACTAGTATTATGTACTGTATATTAGGTGTAACCCATAGCAGAGTGATATAACCTAATATACTGTACAATACTAGTGTAATCCATGGCCATCTGAATTTACTGAATAAATCCGAACTAATTCGGATTTATTCGGTAAATTTGCCAGTATTTTAATTCGGAAATTCGGATCGAACCGAATATCCGAATCAATCCAAAACGAATTGCACATGACTAAAGCTAGGTAATAAGATCACCTGTAGCTACAATACCTACCTAATTGTACTCTGGAGTGTGCACTTACCCTATCCTCTTCTTACAAAAGCATCTGCTAGCAGCAGGCTTAACACTTTCGTTTCCCAAGACCTGCACTAACGTTATGCTTTATGTGTTAAGCCTCCTGTTAGCACGGCCAGGGCTCTAGCAAGAAGAGGATCGGGTTTGTGCTCTCCAGAGCGCATTAAGGTAAATATTAACCCCTTAAAATAAAAATGTAAGGAAATTATTTTTTGTCAATATTTTTTTTCTATAATTTTCTTTGTGCATTCATTTGGATATTCGTCTCATTAAATGAAAATCTAATTTTCAGCACAAATATGTATTCATAACTAAACTAATGTGCAAGTCTAATGTGCATG
Organism: Bombina bombina; assembly: GCF_027579735.1. Taxonomy (NCBI): domain Eukaryota; kingdom Metazoa; phylum Chordata; class Amphibia; order Anura; family Bombinatoridae; genus Bombina; species Bombina bombina. The sequence continues at coordinate 359,751,408 of NC_069502.1, forward strand.
ATCCATAGCTATATACATGATTTGCAGGTTATGTTAATTTGTTGTATTTCTTTTTGAATAAGCTTAAGCATATGTTTATCTCTTTACCATATGGATGCATTAAATAGTTGATTAAGAGAACAATATTAAGTGTAATGCTTACTTTGCTATTGCTGCGTTATGTAGATGGTTTACAGCAATTTAAGTACAGTACTTTTTTTATTTAAAAAGAGATAAATTGGGCAAAATTTATATCTTTGCAGTGAACCTGTCCATCTGCAATTGCCACTTACAATGCTGCATTGCTTGGTGAAATGTAACATTGCACAAATGGTTTCTTGTGCAATGCCAACCTCTGCTGTTGTGCAACCTATTGTGCTAGAGCAGGGCATGTCCATCACCCTGAACAAGCGAGTATCTTGGTGATTAATCACAACACCTCTGAGGTAGTGGAGAGGCAAAAGAAGCAGTTTCTGCTTCTTATCTTTGTCGCAGGCTCACTCACATCAGGCTCACCTGTACCACACATAGCCTATAAAGCTTCAAATGCAGCTTTAACAATCTACCTGAATGTTGTCATTCTGAATGGTTTAATGTCTCTTTAAATGCAGCTTTAGTGTGAAAAACTGGTCTTACTCTTTACCCATATGGTCCACAGTGCGGGCAAAGGGGGACAAATGGTGAACCAAGTATCTGCCTTACCACACAGCATTAGTAGAACACTATGCCACAAGTACTTCCAGCTTTGGAGCTACATTACTTTTACCACCTGCACTCAAATGGCTGTTTAAAGGCAGCGGAATAGCTGAGCTCCTCCAGCAGCTTGTCTCTTAAGCAGACACTGTTAATATTACTCATCTACTGGCCTGGCTGTGTTTCTTTATTTGACTGCTTTGATTCTCCGTTTTGGTACCAAGTTAGTAGTACAGCATTTGACTCATCTTACAGATCACAGGCATGGCAGAACTTGCAATGTAAGCTGGAATACATTATATAAAGTAATTTATTATTATTGAGTTATGTGTCTAAGCAGACCATGAGACAAGAAGTCGGCTGGTCCTATATTATATAATAATTCTGTCAATACTGTCAGGATTAAAGAGCTACTGGCAGTTTTTGTCTCCCCTTTCCTGTTAGTACGACCTGTACAGGGCTGATGTTCCCTCTTTCCTAATTTGCTCTAGCAGCAACTTCCTCCCCCTAGGAAATGTGCGCTATTATGCTGAGTCAGACAAGCTGGAGTACTTAAAGGGACAGTGTACACCAAAAATTTTCTTATTTAAAAAGATAGATAATCCCTTTATTACCCATTCCCCGTTTTTGCATAACCAACACAGTTATAGTAATATACTTTTTACCTCTGTGATTACCTTGTATCTAAGCCTTTGCAGACAGCCTCCTTATCTAAGTGCTTTTGACAGACATGCAGTGTAGTCAATCAGTGAAGACTCCTAAATAACTTCACGTGAGTGAGCACAATGTTATCTATATGACACATGTGAACTAGCACAGTCTAACTGTGAAAAACTTTTAAAATGCTCTGAGCTAGGAGGCGGTTTTCAACTGTTTAGAAATCAGTTTGAGCCTAGCTAGGTTTAGCTTTTCAAAAATACCACCAAGGGAACAAAGCAAATTTGATGATAAAAGTAAATTGGAAAGTTGTTTAAAATTGCATGCCCTATCTGAATCATGAAAGTTTAGTTCTGACTTTACTGTCCCTTTAAGGTTTTGCCTTTCATGCTACATACATACCAGTCACAGGCATAGGGCTAGTTTACAAGTGGCATACTGTTCTTAGTGCAGGTCACAATAACCAATATCGCAACCACGCTAACATGCTTATGTATTACATATCGCGCAAGCGCAAACTAAATTAGCCCACGTCTAGCTTGCGCTAGTGAAGACCTAGCGTAAAGTGTAAGGGTTAAAAAAAAGTTACACAATGCACAACATAAGTACATTAAATAAAGTGTTACATTCATATATACACTATCTGATAAAAATTATGCATATAAATATTTTAAAAATTTTTTATAAGGTAAGGTATAAAATATATATGCTATATGACAAGGCATTTGAATGAAAGCGCTATAATGTATGTATGTGTGTGTATATATGTATACAAGGAAGAACATTGGAAAGTGAAATATTCATAACTACCTTTGGGTTAGCGATGTAGATCTAACGTGGTGTTGGGTTAGCGTGTTTTATGTTTAAAGCACTCTCCATTGACGTCTAAAGGGAGATGAAGTTAACGCAGTCACAATATCTGAAATCCTGAAGTTAGCAAGCATTGTTAGCAAATGAAAACAAAATTAGTGCACTACTTGTAATATGGCCCATAGTTTTTAGAAGGTTTGACCCTCTGCATTCTCCTTTATCTGCCTGCTTCATTTTAGTTTTGCAATAAAAAGTTTTTATGAACAGATTTACTAAGCAAAAAGACTGATGGGTGAATATAAATGTGTCTGCTCTTGGTTTTGTTTTGTTTTTTAAAGGTACATGTTATTTTCAAAAAATGCTTTCATCTTAAGAGATCTGTAGGAGTCATAAAGGTCATCTTATTTATCAGAAATATATAGATACCTGTCATTATCAGCATTATATTCATTGTTACCGCTTCAGAACTGCTATCATTCTGCAATTCTGTCATTTTAATCGGATTAAATCTGAACCAATGTAGTTTACTAAGTCAGCAATTGTGAATATCTCTAATTTAGACTGTTTTCTATGATACTTACACACATGTTTTTGCCTAGTCTGATAATATTGTATTGTTTATGATGCTATTTTTCCCCTCCCCCTTGGAAACATTCTTATAGATGCCCATGTCTATACTTCATATAAAGATATAGGGGACGATTTATCAATGCTTCAACTGATAATACGCGGGAATTTAGAGTCAAATTAGACGCAAAGGTGATCCGCCGTAGTTAACAAAGCGTCAAGATCGTCAAATGTTGAAATGTGTGATGTAATATACGCTCCCACGATATCAATCCAACGCAGATCGATGCTTGTGTTATTCGAGCAGAATACTGATCATTCTACTCTATTTAACCCTCTTGCCAATTTATCAAACATTCAACAGGTACGCTCGCGTCTATTCCGACACAGAGTACCTATTGTTCAAACCGCCACCCTTGAGGCCACGAATGCCATAGAAATCAATGGGAGTCTGAAAACACAGAAAGGTTATATTCAATGTTGCAAGACAATGAAGCATATTAGATAATAAAAGTAAATTAGGGAGATATTACCCTACTTATGTATTATGTTACATATTTGTCTCTCATTACAAAGCAAGAGGACAATATTATTGCTCTAACTTTGGTTTAAAGTATTGCTTCAAATTTGGTGCACTAGTAGATCTAGGGATAAAAATGAAATAAATACATTACTACTTATGGATTATGTTACATCTTTGTCTCTCATTGCAAAGCTAGGGGACAATATTATTTCTCCAAATTTGGTGCACTAGTAGATATATATAAACATATAAACACATGTATATACATATATACAAGTATAAATACACTTTGTAGCCCCTTCCACATTAATACCTTTAAAGTTAAAAAATAATATTTAATAATGTGTTTTAATGTGTTTAGAAAAAATGTTATTTGTATTTGTAAATATATCTATATACCTATATATTCATTTATTCATTTTATACAATTTGTAAAAAAAAATGTATATATATATATATATATATATATATATATATAAGGAAGAACATTGGGAAGGGAAATAATCATAACTACCTTTGGGTTAGCGCTGTAGATCTAACATAGTGTCGGGTTAGTTTTTTTTTTTTTTAAAGCACGCTCCATTGACGTCTAAAGGGAGATGAAGTTAACGCAGTCAAGATATCTGAAGTCCTGCAGTTAGCATGCATCGTGTTAGCAAACGAAAACAAAATTAGTGCACCACTTGTATTATGGCCCATAGTTTTTAGAATGTTTGACCCTCTGCATTCTCCTTTATCTGCCTGCTTTATTTTAGTTTCTCAATAAAGAATGTTTTTATGAACAGATTTATTCAGCAAAAAGACTGATGGGTGAATATAAATGTGTGTGCTCTTGTTTTTTTTTAAAGGTACATGTTATTTTGAAAATATGCTTTCATCTTAAGAGATCTGTAGGAGTCATAAAGGTCATCTTATTTATCATAAATATATAGATACCTGTCATTATCAGCATTATATTCATTGTTACTACTTCTTCTTATAGATGCCAATGTCTATACCTCATATAAAGATATAGGGGTCGATTTATGAATGCTTTAACTGATAATACACAGGAATCTAGAGTCAAATTAGATGCAAAGTTGATCCGCCATAGTTAACAAAGCATAAAGATCGTCAAATGTTGAAATGTGTGACGTAATATATGCTCCCGCGATATCAATCCGACGCAGATCGATGCTTGTGTTATTCAAGCGGAATACTGATCATTCGACTTTATTTAACCCTCTTGCCAATTTATCAAACATTCAACAGGTACGCTCGCATCTATTCCGATTCTACTCTGTACCTATTGTTCAAACCGCCACCCTTAAGGCCACGAATGCCATAGAAATCAATGGGAGTCTGAAAACACAGAAAGGTTATATTTAATGCTGCAAGACAATGAAGCATATTAGATAATAAAAGTAAATTAGGAAGATATTACCCTACTTATGGATTATGTTACATCTTTGTCTCTCATTACAAAGCTAGGGGACAATATTATTGCTCCAAATTTGGTGCAAAGTATTGTTCCAAATTTGGTGCACTAGTAGATATAGGGATACAAATTAAATATATACATTACATAATATAGCCAACTTCCTTTTATGGATAAATCTATTTGCACCATGTTTAACGCATGTAATACAAGTCCCACTTTTTCACAGACTTTTTAATAAATAAGGCCGTTGTATGTAGATTTGCAACAGCGAGGTCTGTCGATGTCTGGCGAGCGTATTGACTCCAGAGAATGCGCCGAGATTGACGAAATGATAAATCAAAACCATAGAATTAAGTTGTATGTGATACCACAAGAGAATTAGTAAACTTTAGTGAGGCAGACAAAGTTTTACCAGCATGCAGTGGGACGTATATATATATATATATATATATATATATATATATATACATAGACAAGAAGTAGTTTAACTTTTAATCATTCTAATTTGTGGGCCACAAGAGGCTATTGTCCTACTGCTTAAATTAATCAATGGCTTCCCCTAACTTTGGTGAGACAATAAGTGGAATAAGCATCCAGTCTTTGTACCAGCAGAATGTGGTTCGGGCAGACCTTGTTCTCCAGAACAATGATTTAAAAAATATGAAAACGGGCAAGCCAGACTTCAGTGGTAAGAAAAAGGAGTTGTGGGATAAGATAAGTAAGGAATAATGATGTCGCGAATAGTTAGCTGGCAAATAGTTCCCGGCGCACATAGCATGTTCGCGTTCGCCGCGGCGGATGAACATATGCGATGTTCGATCCGCCCCTATTCGTCATCATTGAGTAAACTTTGACCCTGTATCTCACAGTCTGCAGACACATTCCAGCCAATCAGCAGCAGACCCTCCCTCCCAGACCCTCCCAGCTCCTGGACAGCAGCCATTTTAGATTCATTCGGAAGCTGCATTGTTAGTGAGAGGAGGGACAGTGTAGCTGCTGGTGATTTAATAGGGAAATTGATAGCTAGGCTAGTGTATTCAGTGTCCACTACAGTCCTGAAGGACTCATCTGATTTCTGCTGTAAGGACAGCACCCCAAAAAGCCCTTTTTAGGGCTAGAACAACATTTTTTATTTTTTTGTTTTTTTCCCTGTGTAATCTAATTGCAGTTGCCTGCCTGCCAAGCCACTTTCCCAGTGCCACCACTCATATCTGGTGTAACAGTAGTGTAAATTGAAAAAAAAAAAAACTTTTTTGACTGTGAAACATCAGTCTGCTAGTGTAATCTAATTGCAGTTGCTTGCCTGCCAGCGTGTGTGCCAGGCCCACTTGCCCAGTGCCACCACTCATATCTGGTGTAACAGTAGTTTAAATTAAAAAAAAAAAAAAACTTTTTTGACTGTGAAACATCAGTCTGCTAGTGTAATCTAATTGCAGTTGCCTGCCTGCCTGCCAGCGTGTGTGCCAGGCCCACTTGCCCAGTGCCACCACTCATATCTGGTGTAACAGTAGTGTAAATTTTAAAAAAAAAAACTTTTTTGACTGTGAAACATCAGTCTGCTTGTGTAATCTATTGCAGTTGCCTTCCAACGTGTGTGCCAGGCCCACTTGCCCAGTGCCACCACTCATATCTGCTGTAACAGTAGTGTAAATTTAAAAAAAAAAACTTTTTTGACTGTGAAACATCAGTCTGCTAGTGTAATCTAATTGCAGTTGTCTGCCTGCCAGCATGTGTGCCAGGCTCACAACATTATACTGTGCCCACTTGCCCAGTGGCCCCACTCATTTCTGGTGTAACAGTAGTGTAAATTAAAAAAAATAAACTTTTTGACTGTGAAACATCAGTCTGCTTGTGTAATCTAATTGCAGTTGCCTGCCTGCCAGCGTGTGTGCCAGGCTCACAGCGTATACTGTGCCCACTTGCCCAGTGCCACCACTCATATCTGGTGTAACAGTAGTGTAAATTTAAAAACAAAAAACTTTTCGGACTGTGAAACATCAGTCTGCATTTTTGTGTCAGGCTCACAGCGTATGCTGTGCCCACTTGCCCAGTGCCACCACTCATATCTTGTTTAATAGTAGTGTAAGTGTACATTTAAAAACAAAAAAAACTTTTTGGACTGTGAAACATCAGTCTGCTTTTTTGTGTCAGGCTCACAGCTTATACTGGGCCCACTTGCCCAGTGCCACCACTCATATCTTGTTTAATAGTAGTGTAAGTGTACATTTAAAAAAAAAAAAACTTTTTGGACTGTGAAACATCAGTCTGCTTTTTCTGTGTCAGGCTCACAGCGTATACTGTGACCACTTGCCCAGTGCCACCACTCATATCTTGTTTAATAGTAGTGTAAGTGTACATTTAAAAAAATAAAAACTTTTTGGACTGTGAAACATCAGTCTGCTTTTTTGTGTCAGGCTCACAGCGTATACTGTGCCCACTTGCCCAGTGCCACCACTCATATCTTGTTTAATAGTAGTGTAAGTGTACATTTAAAAAAATAAAAACTTTTTTGACTGTGAAACATCAGTCTGCTTTTTTGTGTCAGGCTCACAGCGTATACTGTGCCCACTTGCCCAGTGCCACCAATCATATCTTGTTTAATAGTAGTGTAAGTGTACATTTAAAAACAAAAAAAACTTTTTGGACTGTGAAACATCAGTCTGCTTTTTTGTGTCAGGCTCACAGCTTATACTGGGCCCACTTGCCCAGTGCCACCACTCATATCTTGTTTAATAGTAGTGTAAGTGTACATTTAAAAACAAAAAAAACTTTTTGGACTGTGAAACATCAGTCTGCTTTTTTGTTTCAGGCTCACAGCTTATACTGGGCCCACTTGCCCAGTGCCACCACTTATATCTTGTTTAATAGTAGTGTAAGTGTACATTTAAAAACAAAAAAAAACTTTTTGGACTGTGAAACATCAGTCTGCTTTTTTGTGTCAGGCTCACAGCTTATACTGGGCCCACTTGCCCAGTGCCACCACTCATATCTTGTTTAATAGTAGTGTAAGTGTACATTTAAAAACAAAAAAAACTTTTTGGACTGTGAAACATCAGTCTGCTTTTTTGTTTCAGGCTCACAGCTTATACTGGGCCCACTTGCCCAGTGCCACCACTCATATCTTGTTTAATAGTAGTGTAAGTGTACATTTAAAAACAAAAAAAAAAATTTGGACATGAGTAGCTCGGCATTCCAACCTTGTGCAAATGGGGTCTTTCATGCTGTCGTGCTTGTTGAGTGACCCTCGTATCAAAAAGATGAAGGAGAACGACCTGTACTGGGTGTCCACGCTACTAGACCCCCGGTATAAGCATAAAGTGCCTGAAATGTTACCGAATTACAGCAAGTCAGAAAGGATGCAGCAGTTCCAAAATAAATTAAAAAGTATGCTTTACATAGCTTATAAGGGTGATGTCACAGCACAACTGGAATCTAACAGGGGAAGAGGTGAAAGTAATCCTACGACTCCCACGACCACGCCGGCAAGGACAGGACGCTTTACAGACGTGTTGTTGATGGAGGACATGCAAGCTTTTTAACTCCTATGCATCGCCACAGCCCTTCGGGGTCCACCCTCAGAGAACGACTCGACCAACAGGTAGCAGACTACCTCGCCTTAACTGCAGATCTCGACACTCTGAGGAGCGATGAACCCCTTGACTACTGGGTGTGCAGGCTTGACCTGTGGCCTGAGCTATCCCAATTTGCGATAGAACTTCTGGCCTGCCCCACTTCAAGTGTCCTGTCAGAAAGGACCTTCAGTGCAGCAGGAGGTATTGTCACTGAGAAGAGAAGTCGCCTAGGTCAAAAAAGTCTAGATTACCTCACCTTTATTAAGATGAATGAGGGATGGATCCCAAAGGGACTGACATTGGGTGATGCATTCGAGTAAAAAAGGCCTGATGAGATGAGCTGCCTTGGGCTAAAAATGGTCCACACGCTGCTGTATTTTATCTTCGAATGCCGGATGACTTGCGTGACTTATACGCCACCAACTAGGGTTCAAGCCGCAATGTTTTAGGGCACTTTCTGCCTGGGAAACAAACATCAATTTTTCTGGCCGCTGCTACAGCAGCGGCTGCAACAATACCTAATTTTTCAGGCATGTGTACATGCCTAATTTTTCTGGCCTCTGGTGCAGCACTGTGGCTTCAAAAACCAAACCAATAAAAAAGGCACATAACAGGGATTAAACTGATAGGAATAGTACTGCTTAACACACCACTCCTATCTGGTGGCACATTAGATTGCACGCGCAGTGCCCCAAATTTGAAGTAGGAGGACTGACCAAGCATCTTTTTCCATCTCCCGGTTCCTAAAATCCATGCCATATACACGTCCCCTGATAGGGGACGGAACAGGGATTAAACTGATAGGAATAGTACTACTTGACACACCTTATAATAATGCAGAGAGAGGCAACGCAGAGAGAGGAGTCTGAAGAAGAGGAGTCAGAGGAGGACCCTTGGTGTTGTACGTGGCTTGGTGGCTGAAGAGACCTTCAATGACATCAGTGAGGACAAGGAACGGGACATGGCTAGCTTGGTATCCAACCTTGTGCAAATGGGGAGTTTGCGGTTGTGCAAATGGACTGTTTGTGGTTGTTTGCGGTGCATTAAACGAGGAGTTTGGTCTGTCACTGTGAAGTGGGCATAACCCTTACACTACCTGATTGATACAAAATCATACCTGATGTTTTAAAGCACGTTATTCCAAACAATTTAGGAATGTTAGGTGATTTATGCCCTTTGTGGATTAAAACCAGACTCTGCATCAACTATGTAATTTTACATAGGAGTTTTGCCATGGATCCCCCTCCGGCATGCCACAGTCCAGGTGTTACTACCCTTGAAACAACTTTTCCATCACTATTGTGGCCAGAAAGAGTCCCTGTAGGTTTTAAAATTCGCCTGCCTATTGAAGTCAATGGTGGTTCGCCTGGTTCGCCCGTTCGCCGTTTGCGAACGGAAAAATTTAAGTTTGCGACATCACTAGTAAGGAAGTGTCATCACAGGAAATGTATCCCAAGCACGTGGAAAACTGTAAGAAAATATTCTCTGACATTAAGAAGATTGGCAAGGCAAACCTGAAGGGGAAAAAGAAGTCTTCCTGCTGTACTGGTGGAGGCCCAAAATATGTTCTGGAGCTGAATGAGTATAAGCCTCTGTGGTATCACAAACTGGTGTTGAGTAATCTTCTACTGTTCCCTATGGTGTTCCCAGTAGCAGAAGTCCCAAATGAACAGTTGACATCTGGGCGTAGCTCTAGGCGCAAATATTAGACAAAACAGTATGCAAAATTTAAAAAATGATTTGTATTAGGCTACATACGGGTGGGAAAAAAAGGCTTAAATCAATCAAGCCCATGCTTACATCGATATTCATAACTGGTAATTGATGCTGTCATTAAATTCAATAGGGTTGATGTCTTTAAATTTTAGAAGTGTCAAATTTGCTCATAACTTGCACCAGAATTGAATATTAAAGCTTTAACAAATGAGGGCCAAAGTGTAAATTGTAGCCAAATTTACTAAATGGTAAGATCTTCAGGTGAAAATGTTATAGTAAATATATATTAAACTAATGAAAAAAAATCAAATTATGAAATATCAAAGCAATGTTTTTTTTCAGTCCTAAGGACTGACTGATGCAATGCAGCTATTTAGCACATTTACTTGTCAGTCTTCCTTTTCATCAAATATTACTCCACTATATTAACCAATTTTCAACACTAAATATCTGCAGCTGGCTTATTTGTGCCATTTATGTTATTATATAATGTATGTTTGTGTAGATCTGTGTGTATTTGTAGGTGTGTTACACTTGGTAAAAATTGCTAATTTTTATAGCCTAAATATACATTACTGACATAAGTATATATTTTTAATTGATCCAATGTGACTCATTATTTTAATATGATCTATTTCAAGAAAAAGTGTACAGGGATTTAATTGCTTTTCTTGTACTCAAATTCTTCTTCTAGAGTTAAGCTGGCTGGAAACTTGAAAACCTAGGTATATAGGAGGATATTTGTATGATATATATTTGTATGATATATAGTATTTGCTCCCAATGAAACCAACTGCGGCAAACTTTAAGGTTAGGGCCCCAAATCCACAAAAAGCTCACTTCTCCACCTGGCAGACCAATTGTTTCAGCTGTGGGTTCGTTGGAAGGCGGGAAACCTGTGTAAATGGGTTGATAATCTATTACAACCAGTAGTATTAGAAGTATTAGAATGACTACTGAGTCATTCAAAAAGATACTAAACATTTGTTGCAAAAATTGGATCATTTGAAATGGTAGCCAGGATATAGTCAGCTCACGGTAGATCTCCGCCCATTATACTTTTGTATTCCTTATAACCTAGATCTAAAAGCAGTCATGCATAATCTGGAATTGTGCATCTAGATATATAGTTGATATCATAACATGTAAGATTTGTCAAAATTAATATGTAGGGTGCTAAAGCAGGATGTTAATAGACCATGTGAGGGAACATATAAATGCCATTGAAGAAAACCCTCTGAAAACAACTGTAGCTAAGCATTTTGCACAACATCAAGGCAATATAGATGCCTTTGAGCTTCAAGCCATATATTTGTTAGCCCATATAAAATGAGAGTTTAAAATCTAGCACAACGAGGCAAATTATGCTAAATGGGATTTTGATCTATTCCAGGGGTAATCTTTCTAGCTTAGGTGAACTTATCTCCTTGCCTATTATACAGTAAATTATACAGTAAATGAGGAAGAAAATGTATATTTATATGCTATACATTTTTTAATCACAACTTTTGTTATAAGAATGAAATTTTGAATTTATCCTTTTCATTCTTTAGAATCCAAAGGGTTAATGACTTTTCTTCTCACCTATTTGAAATATATATGCATTACCTTTCTTAAACCTCTCTTCCTACTCACAAAAGCAGATTGCTTGAGGGTCATAATTAGTACTTTTCATTTAAAACAGAAAATATGTTCAGTCACATGTGCTATACAGAGATCCCTTAAGAGCCTGGACCAAGGTATGTAAGCTGTGGAGGATACAATTCACTACCAGCAAATTCTTCCCTATTCAAGGTAATTTACACTTTTTGCCAGGTTATACCACAGAAGTGTTTCAAAATTGGTAGACAAAACACCTCACTAAATTGGTTAGCTTTACAATCCATTACCCTTGAAATTCACCCCTTTCAGGAATTAAAAACCATATACCAACTCCTGAACACACACAGATTTGAGTATTTCCAGTGCAAGCACTATATCCCCAAATTAAAATCAGATGGCCTTCTCAAAACAGAAACCAACAATATTGACCAACTATGCTCTTTGGCAAAATGGGCTCATAAAATTTAGCAAATGTATATGAACTAATTCTTAAACACCACAACACTTTTACCACTCAAAAAATATTAATGAAATGGCTCAATTATAGAACCATTGAGGTTGTCCAAGAAAAAATTATTGACAGTTTCGAAAAAGTTAGGAACCTAACACTATCCACAAATCTGAGAGAAACATACACCAAAATCCTGCATCAAACATACTCTACTCCAGCCCTCAGGTCCAAATGGGTATCTGAGGCTAAGGACATCTGCCTCAAATGTAGTCAAGCAAATTCCGACTGGATCCATTTGTTTTGGGATTGTCCCAAATTAAAGTGGTTTTGGAGCAAAATAACTTACTGGCTGACAAAAACAACCACAGAACAAATATCACTTTCAGCACAACAAATCCTGTTTCTACTCCCAGAGAACAACACACACAATCAGGATAACCTAGTCAATATAACCATATTAATTACAAGACAACTGATTCTACAGAACTGGACAGACAGGAAAACTCCACCATTCCAACAATTACTGACTAAAATACATACTCAGATGCTTATAGAACAAGCTGATGTAAAAGGAAACATTGAAAAGAGAATATCTAGATTCATTAAAAAATGGGAAACTTACCTAATATATTTGCAAACAAATGTTAGAGAAAGAGTCTTATACCCATTTAAATCCAAGCCTCTTGGTGTGCATTACTTAGTTTATTTATGTTATTATGTTAATGATATCTTTTGTTTATTTTATGTTATAGTTATTTTATTTATGTTATGTTATTTATAAAATGGAAAATGGGAGAAAGGATCTTGAGCTATGGCCTCCTTACAGAACAAATACAGGACTGTAACAAATCAATTACTGGACTTAAGATGGAATAACACTTTATCAATGTCTTGTTTTTGATACAATGTACACATTTTCTTACATATGTACCATGTTTTTCATTGCTGTTTGCTCGTGAGAGTTCCTTTCTCACTAAATAAAAAAGTTTAAAAAAAAAAAACTGAAAAAAATGTGAAAGCACTGATCCACTTTGCATTTCTGTTACATCTGAGTTCTTAAATCTCTATAGTATGCATTAATGTACTGCATATTTTTAATGTAATCTCAGTGTACTCTTTTAATGTAAGAGCAATTTATAGTTAGGCAAAAATTCCCTTTCAAATACATTAACCCCCTGACTGCCAGAGAGAACTTCAACATAGATTGTAGCAATGCTTTGCGACCATCTTTGGTAAACAATTAATTACATTTAAACAGTTATTGTATTCCAACTTTATTTTAAAGGGAAAGTCTACTCCAGAATTGTTATTGTTTAAAAAGATAGACTGCCCCCTTATTTCAGTTCTTTTGAGAGACTTGCATTAAGCCAATCAGTGCCCTCTCATTTTAACTCCATGGGCATGGTCACAATGTTATCTGTATGGCACACATAAACTAACGCCCTCTAGCTGTGAAAACTACCAAATGCATTGAAATAAGGGGCAGTTTTTAAGGGCTTAGAAATTAGCATATGAGCCTACCTAGGTTTAGCTTTCAATAAAGAATACCAAGTGAACAAAGCAAATTTGATGATAAAAGTGAATTGGAAAGTTGTTTAA
>NC_069502.1:359769996-359772496 GCF_027579735.1 Bombina bombina
TTGCTGCCTAGGTCTTTGCTCACCAACAATTTGCTGTGACCAGCACAAGGCTAGAGCAAGACAAAATCAAGATGGATTTTGAATACAAAGGGCCAGATTACAAGTGGTGCACTAACAGAATTGTTTGCTTGCGTTAACTGCACTTAAAGTAAACTTTTAAAAAACGCAGGTTAGCGATCGTATTACAAGTTGAAAGTAAAAAGTTAGCACAAGCAAAAGTCCAATGCTTGGTATGGATATCCAGAGTGAGTTAGCTTATTCTCCCATAGACTTCAATGGAGCACACTGAAAAACGTATTGCATGCATGCTAACCCGATAACCCTTCAGACCAACTATGCTAAAGCCAAAGCTAGTTATGTCTATTTTATATTCTAATGTTCTTCACATGAAAGAAAATGTTCTTTTTATTTTAAATATTTATTTCTATGTATATATGATTATTATTTTTTGCAAAATATACAGTATATCTATACCTATAGATCTAATGAATATATACAGGTATAGATGTATACAGATATCTATTTATCTATATAAATATAAATATCTATTCAAAATTAGAAAGAACATTTACAACATTGAAATGAAAAATATTTATATTAAAACACAGTAAAATACATTAAAATATATTAAAATGAATAAAATATTATTCCATGTTTAATGATATTTGACTGGAAAGGGCTCAAGTGTGTGGGGATAAATATATGTATATATATATTATATATATATAAATATATATATATATAAATATATATATATATATATATATATATATATAGGTATATATGCATGTATATATGTGTATATATATGTACATTATATTATATGTAATATTTTTACATATATTAACACACAAACACACATGTATATACATATATACACACACATGCACATGTGACTTGTAATCTAGCCCATAATATGATAAAACTGTGTTGTAGGGGATTTTCTGCTGCAACATCTAATTTGTAACCCCATGCCTTGACCTTGACTGATGCACAATGCACATATATAACCCTGCAATATATATTTGCTAAATACAGTGGTTGCTTGTGACTTTTGAAGATGGGGGAGCACTAGCCCCGCCCCTCAGATGGCTCCACCCACTTTCCTAATGCCCATCTCACTACAATTACCTCTAGCTCCCCAGTGCAATTACTCCACAGTAAAATAATTAAATTCTTCTTTTAACTTCCTTATCACAGTTCATTAACCCTTAGCTTACTAGATCTCCTAAACCTAACCATAAGCTGTGTCCAGGCTTGGGTATTTGTGACGTAGAACATTTGAACAATATGGTTAGGAGACCAAGTAAGTGGTGCTTAGGGTTAAAAAAAACTGTGATAAGGGGGAGGAACTGGGAAATAGTGTAATTTATCCTTAAAACCCACAATGTTACACTTCCAGTTGAGGACATGATTGAGTTAATTTGTGGTGTGTTAAAGCAATTGCTCTGCAAAGAAACTTTGAATTTTACTGCTGCTCATTCTGAATACAGTGTTTGCAACCCACACCTCCTAAAATTTGAAAGTGCCCCTTTGCTAACAGAGCGCCATTGGTGCCCCCCCAATTATTTGATTGTGTTTGTATGTGTGTATATATTTAGCAACATATCTAAGAAATGCCCAAGTTAGGTATAGCGCTGGCACACTTACAAATCAGTTTAGACATACTGACAGGAGACTGGTCTACACACAGACCAACATTAACAAGGAGACTACTATGGGCAGAAGTAGTATCACAACACAATCAACCAGCCCTTATATACACACACACACACACACACACACATACACAATACTAGATTCACATAAATTGTTATGCTATATAGCATACAGCATGAAAAGTTTTATATTAGGAAAATTGAGGAAAACTAAAATATATAAAACAGAAATTCAGTCCTGTATAATCATAGAAAGCTATAATTTGATTATTATGGGTATGCTGTACTATTGCATCTGAAAGAATGAAACCATAGCATACATATATGTCCATTTTGTAAATAAGTACATTTTACAATGAGTAGGAGATAGTTGCACTTGAATTACAATTCTGTAAGGATTTTAACTTTGCAATTAATCACTGAAGCACTGTGGCAGTGAAAGTGTGCTTTTCCAGCATGGATTATACATAATAATCATTAAAAAATAAAATGCAAACACTTAAGTAAGTATAATTAGAGTAGAAAAGGTGAAGGGGCAAGAAAAAAAAAGAAAAAAAAACTGGTTGACTTACTGTTGCCTTCCGCCTCTGTCTAGTACTGCTCTTCTGGGGTAGTTCAGACTGTCCTCTCCCCCTTCCATTACCTCCCTGTGTGTGTATCCTCACTGCCCCAATCTCTCCTCCTTCCTTATTGCTACTCCCAGAGGAGGAGGGCTACCGCTACACATGGGTAGAAAGCAGGGCTAGATAGTATAGTGTGAGTGACAAGGACATGTTGCTTCCCCTATTCCGGCAATTTGGGGGTGTCAGATAGCCACTATTGAGACTCCCGGTCCCGGAACT
>NC_069502.1:359774996-359782496 GCF_027579735.1 Bombina bombina
CACTTTTTTGCTTCATTGACATCTATGGGAGAATATGTTACTGAGCGTGTGATATTCTAAGTTCGTCTTTTTCCTTGCGACGGTTAGTACCCAAGCAAAAACAGTTTACTTTTAACTCATAATACAAGAGCAAACGTGACACGGGCAAAAAGCTTACTTGTAGCACAGTTAACACTCGAGCAGGAGCATTAAATAGCGCTCCACGTGTAATCTAGCTATTTTATATCCCTTTAACAGAAGTACTAATACAAATAATAAGTATTTCTCAAGAATTGTAAAGCAGTTGTTCTAAACATAAGTTTCTAATTTTCTGGAAAAACAATACTTTTTTTTTTGCTCACAAATTATTTAAAACCTTAACCCCAGAACATGCACTACTGCATGAATCAATCAAGGGTATGTCCAATAATTCTAATAGACTGCTAGTGATGATTTGTACCACTGTTAGGGTGTGTATCGATACATTTTGGAAATTCAATATCCCTTCTTTTGATATTGTAGAGCACACATCCTCAAACTTGGCCCTCCAGAGGTTTTGGAACTACATTTCCCATTATCACTTTGTTCTTTGATGAAAATTCAATAAAATTGTTTAAACAAACAAAGAAATAATGTATATATTTAAAAAATTTCTCAACAAAAATAGTGAAAGCCTGCTAACCTATTGGCCTGTACTTTCCTAAGGAAGTATGAGCTGTAATACTGTAAAAACTTATGTTGGTGAAAACAAACAACATAGTAGCTTAGGGCATCTTTAGAAATGTCAATATACTGTGAATGGATTGGCCGTCAGTCCCATGTAGAGTATTATAGCATTCAATTTCTAGACGTATTCATCTATAATTGATATACTGTCCAAAGATGATTAAAAAAAAAAGGAAGGTAAAAAACAGGTATACAGTAATAGTTGTATCTGTTTTATTTCACTTGAATTCTCTGGCCAAATATATTCTTCTGTTTGCTAATAGTACTGGAAATGTGAAGCCCCATGTGCGTAAAGTGAAAAAGAACTGATTAGCTATTTTTATCAACACAAAGAAAATGTAGAAATTAGAGATATGGGATTAATAAAAGTTATACTCACTTTCTTGATTTCCCTGAAGTTTTAAAGCTTGTTTTATCTGATTTAATGTTGTTCCTTTTGCTCCAAGTTTTATCATTCCAAGTATCAAAGAAGTACCAAGTGGGGAAAATATAATATTGTCTTTCTTGTCAAGTGAACGTGTAGCCTTGTACAAATCCGCAGCAAATTCAGTAATGGTATCTCCCCAGAGGCCAGAAGCATTGCAGGTTATAGTAAATCCAGTAAGGGTCACAAGAAACAAGCCAACTAAAGTTCTTGTCATTGTACCACAGGCTTCAAGTGGTCTTTTGGGTTCAGTAACTGAAAAATAAAATTCAGACAAAGAACATTATAAGGATATGAGTTCTAAGGCACATCCAGAACTGAATTACTTACCTGTTAGTTACCAGAAAAGAGCATTAAACTGATTTGTTTATTTCAGCATTGAGGAACTGCATTAAAATGTGTGCATACAACATAAATGCAATTAAAACGATTATTTTGTTAGCACAGTACATATAGTTCTACAATTCAGTGACATACCCCTTGAAAGGTGTCTTTTGTATGTTTATTATACCTTTCCTGTGGCTAATTAGGAATGCATATAATTGAAATCATTTAATGGTCAAGCAATCAATGCATGTTGCAGGGTCAAGCAATCAATGCATGTTGCAGGTTATGAAGTCTGCTGTATACAATTCACATTAAATGTGGTCAAAATCTATTTTACATTTTTTACCTTTACTTTGAATAATAAAATTGTAAGGAGAATTACTTTTTGAATTTATTGCAAAAATATTAGCACTATTGTTTGCTAACATTGCTCAAGTTAAATCAATAGCACTCATTTTTTTGCACTTGTATTACTTGATGAAAGTAAAATATTAGTGCTTTAAAGGAAAATCTAGGGCCCACTAACATCTGGATGTTGGATAGCCCAGGTGCACTAGATCCCTCACATAATTAACTTTTATGGAGCTTGCTGAAAAACTCATATTGACTATGGCTTGAGCGGTAAGCCAAAGGTTAAATAGTGGAGTTCTTAACTTATTTTTTAGCTATGATTTTGTATTGAAATATAAGTTAAACACTGCACACATACATACATATATATGTACACACACATATAAATACATACACACACACACATATATATATATATATATATATATATATATATATATATATATATATATATATATATATATATAATTATACACAAGCACGCCATATACATCTTTGAGTCCTAACTAGTCCAGCCGCATGTCATATACCCTATCTCTTTGAATCACTGTTAAAACATTTATTTCAATAACAAACCATTATTTTACATTTAATATGTATAAATATAAATTAAATACTTTATTTTAATATATTATATGTGTGTTGTTATGCATATATTCAGCACTGCTTTGTGTTGCATTCGAGTACAACACTTAACTCACCACTTGTGATATGAGCAAATAGAGTGTACTAAGGAAATGACAGCCATGTTAAGATTCTCTGGTAAACCTTTTATACCATTCTTTTGTAATACCACATTGTGCGCTATTTTTAGTGCAGGGTCACACTAAGGGGCCGATTTATGAAAGTGCGAGCGGACATGATACAATGTAGCGTATCATGTCATCCGCACATCGATAAATACCAACAGCATACGCTGTCTACATTTATCATTGCACAATCGGCTGCTAGCAGGGGGCATCAATCAGCCCTATCATACAGGATCGGGCCGATTAATGTCCGCAGCCTCAGAGGCAGTGGACCAGTTATGGAGCAGGGGTCTTTATAACGCTGCTTTAGAACTGTTGTTTCCGGCGAACCAAGCTCCATTCAGAGCTTGATAATTCGGCCCCTATAAAGCACCCTTGCGCTAACAGCTGCATTCCACCTGTAATCTAGAACTGTTTTCAATTTAACAGTGTTTCTTTTCTTTCATGAAATTGACATACATCTCAAAAGATTCTATCATAAAAAATCAACTAATATTCCAAATAATTATTTTTTATGTGAAAAAAGAGTTGTTTATTCAGCACAGGAACATATATTTAGAAAAACAAAACAAAGCACTGTAAAATGTTTTGAAACATTTTCGTTGAGATAGAACAGGGACAGATGTAGCATCAAATATATCTTTAAATTGTTTTTTTTTATTGTTTTTAATATAAGTAGAAATTTGCACTTTGTTTTCATTTAAAGTTCTAAAAATACTATTCATTAGTCAGAATATAATATACAATTCCTTTAGTTCTCTTATTTAAAGTAATTTCCAATTAGATCATTATAAAAAAAATCACAATATTAAACTATAATATTTTGTGCTGGTTCTAATTTTTAATCTTACATTTTGACATGGTTAGTTTGAATTTAAAGGGCACTTACTTGTAAAGCAGTACAGTATTTCCCCTGGCAAGAGAAAGTAAATGTCTCTGAAAGCTGAGGGAGAACAGGTATAGTACATTTAATCTGTCAGGCGAATGATTAATTTTCTAAATGCCAGCCTATGTTTGTTGACATTGCTATCTTGAGATTTTTTGACAACTCTAAAAATATTGTCTGCGTGTTCAGTCAACGGTAATGGGTCAGGCTTACACCACTGTTATAAACCCCAGTCCTACTGATTTAAAAATTGAATTCACCAAAACTGGACAGCTCTGTGAGAAAAACAAATGCATAGATTTTTGATGTGGAAAGCAGTTTGGGATTTATTGAGAAAATCAAAGCACTAGAACTGTACAAAAACAGGGATTTGTGACTCTTCTATATAATCTTTTATACCAAAATAAAATTCCACTTTGACTTTCTGAAAATGCCTCTGTTGAACTTTTACCTTTTTGCAAACAGCTTTTTATGTGTGTGTTCCTAAGAGAGTTTTGTGTAAATGATAGTTTGATGGTGAGGGAATGTTCACTTGCATCAGTAAAGGTCTGTAATTAAAATCACAAAAATAGTCTTTATCAGCCTAAGACATCTGAAATTAAGCTCAGGAACCATTCTACACTCTTTAATACCGTCATCTTCTTATATAATATTGAAGAAAAATGTCCATAAAAAATGAAAGTTATAAAAGCATTTAAAACGGTCATATTCTCAAATTACATACACCTAGATTACGAGTTTTGTGTTAGAGGCTGTGCGGTGCTAATGAGCAGTTTATGCTAACTGCTCACTTACAGACAGCGCTGGTATTACGGGCTGTTACAAACCAGGCGTTATCCGCAAAAAAGTGAGCGTAGAGCAAACTTTTGCTCCACATCTCACCTCAATACCAGCGCTACTTACGTTAGCGGTGAGCTGGTAAAACGTACTCGTGCACAATTTCCCCATAAGAATCAATGGGGGAGAGCCGGCTGAAAAAAAACCTAACACCTGCAAAAAAGCAGCGTAAAGCTCCTAACGCAGCCCCATTGATTCCTATGGGGAAAATACATTTATGTCTACACCTAACACCCTAACATGAACCCCGAGTCTAAACACCCCTAATCTTACATTTATTAACCCCTAATCTGCCTCCCCCGACATCGCCGACACCTGCATTATATTATTAACCCCTAATCTGCCGCTCCGGACACCGCCGCCACCTACATTATACTTATGAACCCCTAATCTGCCGCCCCCAACATCGCCGACACCTACATTTTATTTATTAACCCCTACTCTGCCGCCCCCAATGTCGCCGCAACCTACCTACATTTATTACCACCTATTCTGCCGCCCTCCAACGTCGCCGCCACTATAATAAATTTATTAACCCCTAAACCTAAGTCTAACCCTAACACCCCCTAACTTAAATATAATTAAAATAAATCTAAATAAAATTACTACAATTAACTAAATAATTCCTATTTAAAACTAAATACTTACCTATAAAATAAACCCTAAGCTAGCTACAATATAACTAATAGTTACATTGTAGCTATCTTAGGGTTTATTTTTATTTTACAGGTAACTTTGTATTTATTTTAACTAGGTAGAATAGTTATTAAATAGTTATTAACTATTTAATTACTACCTAGTTAAAATAAAAGACAAATTTACCTGTAAAATAAAACCTTACAATTACACCTAACACTACACTACAATTAAATTAATTACCTAAATTAAATACAATTAATTACAATTAAATAAAATTATCTAAAGTACAAAAAAAACAAACACTAAATTACAGAAAATAATAAAGAAATTACAAGATTTTTAAACTAATTACACCTAATCTAATCCCCCTAACAAAATAAAAAGCCCCCCCAAAATAAAAAAAAGCCCTACCCTACACTAAATTACAAATTGCCCTTAAAAGGGCCTTTTGTGCGGCATTGCCCCAAAGTAATCAGCTCTTTTACCTGAAAAAAATTCCAATTCCCCCCCCCAACATTAAAATCCACCACCCACACAACCAACCCTACTCTAAAACCCACCCAATACCCCCTTAAAAAAACCTAACACTAACCCCTTGAAGATCACCTTACCGGGAGACGTCTTCACCCAACCGGGCAGAAGTGGCCCTCCAGACAGGCAGAAGTCTTCATCCAACCGGGCAGAAGTGGACTTCCAGATGAGCAGAAGTCTTCATCCAGACGGCATCTTCTATCTTCATCCACCTGGCGTGGAGCGGGTCCATCTTCAAGACATCCGACACGGAGTATCCTCTTCTTTCCACAGCCGACGACTGAATGAAGGTTCCTTTAAAAGACGTCATCCAAGATGGAGTCCCTTTAATTCCGATTGGCTGATAGAATTCTATCAGCCAATCGGAATTAAGGTAGAAAAAATCCTATTGGCTGATGCAATCAGCCAATAGGATTGAACTGGCATTCTATTGGCTGTTTGTAAAAGCCAATAGAATGCCAGCTCAATCCTATTGACTGATTGGATCAGCCAATAGGATTGAACTTTAATCCTATTGGCTGATTGCATCAGCCAATAGGACTTTTTCTACCATAATTTCGATTGGCTTATAGAATTCTATCAGCCAATCGGAATTGAAGAGATGCCATCTTGGATGACGTCATTTAAAGGAACCTTCATTCAGTCGTCAGCTGTGGAAAGAAGAAGATGGACCCGCTCCACGCCAGATGGATGAAGATAGAAGATGCCATCTGGATGAAGACTTCTGCCCGTCTGGAGGACCACTTCTGCCCGGTTGGATGAAGACCTCTCCCGGCTTCGATGAGGAATTTGGCCAGGTAAGGTAATCTTCAGGGGGTTAGTGTTAGATTTTTAAGGGGGGATTGGGTGGGTTTTAGAGTAGGGTTGGTTGTGTGGGTGGTGGGTTTTAATGTTGGGGGGGTATTTGTATTTTTTTTTTTTACAGGTAAAAGAGCTGATTACTTTGGGGCAATGCCCCGCAAAAGGCCCTTTTAAGGGCTATTTGTAATTTAGTGTAGGGCTTTTCTTTATTTTGTGGGGGCTTTTTTATTTTGTTAGGGGGATTAGATTAGGTGTAATTAGTTTAAAAATCTTGTAATTTGTTTATTATTTTCTGTAATTTAGTGAGTTTTTTTTCGTACTTTAGATAATTTTATTTAATTGTAATTAATTGTATTTAATTTAGGTAATTTATTTAATTATAGTGTAGTGTTAGGTGTAATTGTAACTTAGGTTAGGTTTTATTTTACAGGTAAATTTGTCTTTATTTTAACTAGGTAGTTATTAAAAAGTTAATAACTATTTAATAACTCTTGTACCTAGTTAAAATAAATACAAACTTGCCTGTAAAATAAAAATAAACCCCAAGATAGCTACAATGTAACTATTAGTTATATTGTAGCTAGCTTAGGGTTTATTTTATAGGTATTTAGTTTTAAATAGGAATTATTTAGTTAATTGTAGTAATTTTATTTAGATTTATTTTAATTATATTTAAGTTAGGGGGGGTTAGGGTTAGACTTAGGTTTAGGGGTTAATACATTTAATATAGTGGCGGTGACGTTGGGGGGAGGCAGATTAGGGGTTAATAAATGTAGGTAGGTGGCGGCGATGTTAGGGACGGCAGATTAGGGGTTAATAATATTTAACTAGTGTTTGTGATGCGGGAGTGCGGCGGTTTAGGGGTTAATATATTTATTATAGTGGCGTCGATGTCCGGTTTGGCAGATTAGGGGTTAAAATATTTATTTTAGTGTTTGCGATGTGGGGGCCTCGGTTTAGGGGTTAATAGGTAGTTTATGGGTGTTAGTGTACTTTTTAGCACTTTAGTTAAGCGTTTTATGCTACGGCGTTGTAGTGTTAAACTCTTAACTACTGAATTTTAAATGCGGTACCAGGCTTGACAGGAGAGGGTCTACTGCTCACTTTTGGTCAGACTCGTAATACCGGCGCTATGCAACTCCCATTAAAAATATAGGATACGCAATTGACGTAAGTGGATTTGCGGTATTTCCGAGTCTGGACAAAAAAGTGATCGGTACACCTGTACCTGCTAGACTCGTAATACCAGC